>NW_024349803.1:9706962-9874032 GCF_902729225.1 Pteropus medius
AGAAAAGGAATAGTAAAAATATACAGCTAATAAATACCATTTACAAGGAAAACAGACAGATGACTTCTTTCTTGAAGGAAAGTATTTTTTAAAACCCAACTATCTTTTGAAGAAAGATGGGAGAGTTTCTGTGTTTGTGAGAAAATGGCTGATTTCAAAGCTCTATGTCACAGAGAACCCAGGGCTTGGCTTTGGATTAAACTTAAACCCAACGCAAACTCATGTCATTATCAAGATTAGCACACTGCAGTGTTTGGAATCTGACATTTCCAGGACTTACTTAAGCCCCTCAGTTATCCACATGTATTCAGAAGAGCTGTTATTCCAATTTTCTCTTATTTGCATTTATCTTTATCCCCGCCACCCCCCTCCCCTGCCCGAGTGATAGTTAAAAGTTACCAAACCAGGGATACCCTTCTATAAATGGCTATAAATCTATAAGACGTTTTGCCAGCATCAGAATACTTCATCAGTGGTGTGGTTTTGTTTTGTGTTGCTTAAATCAGGGACAAAATTATATTTTTACAATATACTTCCAGCCCTTTGGCACCCAAGTTCTCAGCTTACAGATCACTTTTATGAAGTTGAAGATGACTCCAATTATTTTCCTCTGTGATCCTTAACTTCTTTTATGAGACCTTCTGTTATGCAGACAACTCTAGAAATAACTCTTCAACATGCGGGAAAGAACAGAAACCCTTGGCCGTGAAATTGAAAAACACGACACTGCATCTGTACTACTGAGACTTTAAGCAGTTCAGCATTAGTTGCCCTTGAGATTTGGTGTAGAGAAGCAAGACTCTTTTTTGAAGAGCTTCAGCTTTCAGATATGAAGGAGCATAAATAGAAATTGTGTGATTGGTGTGGGTTCCTGGGAGGAATGTAACCTGCAGGCATATGCAATAACTGAAATCATAGCTGCCTCCTTGAAGCTCCTCCAAAGCTTCCAGAAATAAAAAAAATGATGGAGTTGAGACTATGTATAACTAAAAAGAATCCACTGAGATTTGTTGGGTGGGCATTTTAATCATTTCTCTGTTGGGGACACTGTTCCTTCAATTGCTGTATGTTCATTTAGCAACTGGAACATGATACAGGTGGCAAATGCCACCTGCCTTGCTTGGTTGGCTGTACATTAGAATTACCTGGTTGGATTTTAACTATACCAATGTCAGATGGCCTAGCCTACACTGGTGAAATCAAAAATTTTGAGGATTTGACATGGCAGACCTATGGTTTTAAATGCTTTTTAGATGATTCTAATAAGCAATCTGGGGCAAGCATTGCTGTTGAAGGAAACAACGGTGTAAGTAAATAAGGTCTACAGAGAGGAAAAGACCAAAAGTTAATCAGTTTCCCAGATATCTCAAATTTTCCTCCAGAATGGCCAACCAGAATCATCACTGGTGTTCTCTCTTCTCCAATGTCCTGCTGGTTGGGATGTCAAATGGTGCAGGCACAACGAACACTCAGCACAGATCTGTTGAAAAATTGATATGTAGGTGGCTTGATGGTTGTTAAAATGGCCTAAAGACAGCTCAAGCTAAGGCATAGTGAGTAAATAGAATGAAGTTGGATAAAGAGTGTCTGAATCATCATGTTAAAAAGACATAATTCTATCTTGGTAAAATGTATTACTAGGTCTCTGGTAAGTTTAAAGTGAAATTATATCATAGATCAAACCATTTTTTCATACAATTAAAGTGGATATTACACTATTAGTTAAGCTCAATGTCAGTGATGGCTTCCCAACAATAGTGTTTTAGTTAGAGTCATAGCACCTACTGTGTACCAAACAGTGTTCTATTAAGGATATGAAAAATAACTATATGAAGACAGTCAAAATTAAGATGTCTATAACTTTCAGTTGTCTGGAAGTCTAAGCCATTTCCCAATGACTATAGTTTAGTGAGAGATTGCCAGGTGATGAGATGGCCACTGCACAAAAATGGGAGGTCACTGATTTGATGATCAATGCATATTCATGCAATGCTTAATCCTTGTTACGTGCAAAGGACTTTGCAAATTTGGTTGTCTCATCATTTCTCCCAGAATTCTCCTGAATAAAGAAGTTTTAAAAATTGTATATACGTTCATATGTACCCAAATATGTGATTGGCATGATTCCTCCCCAACCTTTTAAAAATAACTATATCTTGAGGTGTTTTGGATATTTTATCTTTACATCTAGCAATATTTTATTGTTAAACTATGTACTAAATTTACCAACTAATTTACTTACAGATGACCTGCTCTGCATTATATCTATATCTTCTTGCCAATTCTTCACTGTTTGAGAGTACATTCTGCAGGCTGTAGGTTGTCCAGGACTGGTACCTCCTGCTCCTTTCTCTGGCTGATGGTCTCGGGCTCTCACCTGTCCAGCACTAGTGACTATGCATAGGCAGGCTGAGATGATTAGGCTTAAAACAGTTACGCTTATTTGTGAATTTCCATTGTCTGTTCTAGCCTTTCTTACTCCTCTCAAGGACTAATTGCTGACCCTATCTTCTCCCCCCCGCTCCCAATAAGCCTAAAATGTCTTATCTGGGCCCCAATTTTGGTGGCGCTGTAGCTGCATGAACCACTGGGATCTGGTCCCCAGCTGTTGTGTCTCTGGCTGGCCTGGCCTACTGTGAGTCAAAATGGAGCAAGGCCCAGGGCCGAGAGCCTTCTCTCATTTCCCTGATCCTAGTGGTACCAGACTTGGCAGGTTCCAACTAAGAAAGTGAACAATTAAGGCGGGCGCAAAATATGGGAGAGACACTAGTCAGAAAGTTCTCTTTTTTCCCTCCACTGCAGTGTGTGCTTTGAAAATCAGTCTTGAGAGGCATTCAAATCCTCTGAGTTGAGAACTTAACATCATTTTGCAGGTCCTGGTGGTGGTAATGGGGGTGGAAGGAAGCAAGAAATTAATATTTTGGATCCGAAAGTTAGCTCCTTGCCTGCCCAGGTGTCTTTGGGAACCACCTCTTGTCGAAGGAAAGGAACAAATAAAAAGGGAGAAAGTCGGGGTGGGGGAGGGAGAAACAGAAACAGAGAAAGGCCTTTGCTGAGCCCGTGCCTTTGTGCACCGCATTCAAACTGATTTGTACCCTTTGTAGTCTTAATTATTTGTGAGAGTGGGATAACAGGAGTACCCAGCTCACCCATTATTTCTTGCATAAAAAAAGGCACACAGAAGCCGCTGATCATTTTTGAATTAGCAAACATGATACTAAAAAAAAAAAAAAAAGAGCAAAAATTCATTAATACATCAGGGATTAGGGAGATAACTGATTAAAAGCGTAGCTGTTAGCGTATGCAAATGAGCTGATAGCATTTATCGGGCCTGTGCAGCCGTCTTGAGCTGAAGCCCACGTATGTTTTTCAGCTGATTAAAATAGTTTTAAGTTCCGGAGATTTTTTTTTTGGTAGGGAATTAAAAAAAGAGACCATTGCCTCTACTTTTCCTTTTGGCAAAATTTCTCTAAAGTATATACTCTAACCATTCCACTTGACTGCACTCTCTCGTGCAGCCTCTTCTGTGAGTAGTGAGGATGCCACATAGAGGGTGAGCTGAACTCTTTTCCATGGTTTCTTCTCTGAGAGTTTCCCAGAACTTTTGAGGCAAACCAGATGGGTCCCTTAGCAATGGGCTACTAGGACTCTAGTTTCTCCCCCAGACGAATATCTCCCACCCCAAGCTAAAGGCAATTGAAAAGGCATTTGTTACCCAAGAAAAGGGTATCATACATGAGAGGAGACTGTGTTGGCTCACTCCAGAGCCTTGGTTATGCAAAGCAAGGAAGGGTAGAGTGAGTTAGAAGGTGAGGGCTGGGAGATCAGGATGGATCTATACTGACACAGACACTTGATGAGAATTGTTGATCATGGTTGCCCGTGGCCTTGAAGCAAAGGCATTGTGGGGAAAGGGCAGGAGAGAGGAACTTCCCCACTTTAGGTTCAAACCAAATCCCATTTTCAAGACTTTCTATTAGTATGTGAGAGTATCATTTTCATTTATAGGACTACAGAAGATCACCCATTGACAAATGGTTTGTGGACAATAATCATAATTATTATTGTTGTTTTAAGCAATTACTATGCACCAGGCACTGTTATAAACTTTTTTCACATTTAATCTCATTTGATCCCCACCACAAATATAGGCGGTAAGACTACACCTATCCTCATTATGGTGGAAATAAATCCACCATAGCATCTATACTGCTAGCCTGCTGGTTCAAGCCACTACCTTCTCTAATTTGGATCCTGCTGTATTTTTCCTAACTGGCTCCTTGCTTCTACTCTTGCTTCTCCCACCTGTCCAGTCTATTCTAAGGACAGCAAGTAGAGGGATGCTTTTATAATTGAGTCACATTATATCATCCCTCTGTTCAAAATCCTTAGCAGGTCCCCTTTCAGTTGGAGTAAAGACCAAAGTTCTTCCAATGGCCCACACAGCTGCACAATCTGCCCTATTACTTCCATGCCTTATTTCCATTCCCTCTCACTTACTATACTCCAGCTGCCCTGGCTTCCTGCAGTTTCCCCAAAAGCTCCAGGCACATTCCCATCTTTCTTTAATTTTTCTTTCTTCCATAGCACTTACTTCCCCTAATACCATTTACAAAGTACTTATTCATTATATTTATTGTCTATTGCACCCAGCTAGACTATGAACTCCCTGAGGGAAGGGAATTTTATCTGTTTTATTCACCAATGTATGCCATGCATCTAGGGTAGGCATTTATTACAAGCTCAATAATTACTTGTTGATTTAAAGAGCTCCAAAGTAATTTGTAAGAGTTCTCATAAATAATTTAAAAAAATGTATGGTGAAAGCCTCAAGAGGCCAGGAACCATGTCTGTCTCAGTTTTCACCCTGTCTCTAGCACTTAGCCCATGGCAGGCAATAAATAAATATTAGAGTGAATAAATAAATAGGACTAACCTTGGCAACCAATATTTCTGTGCAAAAAAATATCCATTTTCAATTCTGGGCACATATTTAAAATAAACAAATTAACCAACCATTTATATTTAAAGGATGATTCTTTTGGGGCCCAAATATTTATTTATTAAAAAAAATTATTTTTCCATCTGAGAAAACCAGGCCTTTTCTGGGAAGAAGAGTTTTCTTTCTCTATTTTGAGCTGAAACCAGAACCATTTGAGCTCTCTTCAGGTTGGGTAAGTCTCTAAGACTCAAGATAGTAGGAGAGGCAAACCCAGAATAACTTCTAGTCCCATAACTGCCCTGTCACTTCCTATGGAGCTCTGAGCCTCACACAGGCCCTGGTTCTGAAACAGGTGGCCCCCAGGTTTTGCCAGATTCCAAGCCCACATTCCTGTCTTCTCTGGAGCTTCTTCTATGTGAAGTTTTGGAGGAAGACTTTTCTGGCAGTGAGCTATGGCCAAAGAGTAAGTTGGCTATTAGGTGGGAATAAACTGGAGTTCGTTATACCATCTAACGAAGGAACTGATTTATTGAGCATTAACTCAGTTGCCCAACAGTAGGTGTGGGGGTGAGGAGTGGCAGAGAGAATGGAAGAAACAGTGATTTTAAAACCACCTGTGGCCTTAAGGAGTTTAAAACATAGTTAGTGTGTTCAGGCTTTGCCAGTTTGGGATCTGGCCCAAGGAGAGGGAGCCAGTAAAGGTTTAGGAGGTGGCTTTTGAAGGAAGGGTGGGGTAAAACTTTCTGTGTGGGAAACTATTGCACAGAGGCAGGAATGGGGAGAGAAGAGCAAAAGTTCATTGGAATGGAGACTAAAAATCAAGTTAGAAAGGTAAATGGAATTCATTTTGTGGAGGCCTTGAGTACCATGCTAAGTTTTTCAGGCTTTGCTCGATAGTAATAGAGAGCTCCTGAGGCAGGGTCAGGAGTGGAGTAAGGAAAGGAAGGCATATGTTACAGGTGCAGAATTTAAGGGGGTGCTGGAAAACTTAGTTATCAAGATAAATAATACGTCATGCAATATTTTTAAAAAACCAAGTTGACAAACTACAGCTAGCCTTTTTGTTAATAGAGTTTTACCTGAAGGGTTTGAGTTGCAGAATGACATGATGAAATGCCCATTTTGGAAGACTGATGTGGCACAGGAGAGCTTATATGGGAAGCCTCGTTTGACGCCAGATCCTGCCTCAGTGGAAGAGAATGGAAATGAGAGACCCCAGGGCTGGGGCAGCAAGTAGTCTAGAAAATGCCCCTCCTCCTGCTTCCAGCCAATCTTGCTATTTTTTTCCTATCATTCTGGCTTCCTCATTCTGCTGTCTGCTATTTTCAGGGACACTGAGAATATTAGAATTGAGCGGAAGAGACAGGAATATAAACAATTACCCAAGTCAGAACAATATAAGGGCTGTAAGAGAACTACCAAATGGTGTTGAGGTGTTGATTGATTTCAGCTGGAGTGGTTCTGGAATATGGTAGCATCTCAAATGGGCTTTGCAGTGTGATCTGTTGACCAAGCATAAATAGTGGGAAGGCCAACTTGAGTTCATATCCTAGCTCTACTATTTTTTAATTACGTTACCTTGGGCAGGTCATTTGACTTTTCCAAACTTCATTTTCCATATCTGTAAAACAGAGTTGTCATGAGGTTTACTTGAAATATTATATGTAAAACCCTAGTTGAGGATTGTTATTACTGATAATATTTCATGGTGCTGGCATAGCATACATAGTTCTTTTATCAAAAGATAGTTCCACAAAGATAACGTTAGAAACTCTAGTTTTCTGGAATGAAGTGTAGCCATTATCAAACATCAGAAAGGGCTGAGTAAAAGCCAGAATGACTTCTAATATTAGACTTCCTAATTCTAATATTAGATTTCTCACTAAATTAACAACTTATGTAATTAACTAATCATTACATGCTTATTGAATACTTGTTATTTGTAAACTAAGCATTATGAGTGACCCAAAGAAATACAGGACTCTTTTCTAATGGTCTCTTTTCTAATGAGTCTAGAATCTGGTAGATAAGACTTGAGGTAAGACACTTCCATTGCTTTATAGCTTGATATCCATTTGTCCTTCTCCTACTAACGGTATCTGGATTTTTCTGTGGGAAACCATCCTGTCCTCCTCCCTGTCTAAGACAGTTTGTATGGTGTTGGCACCAATCCCATTCCAAGTTCTGGATGGGCCTAGGGCTCAACCTCAGCCAATCAGAGCATCACCTTTTTCTGGCCATTGTGATTGGTTCAAGGATGGACACATGACCCAATCAGAACCAGTGAGACTCAATGAGATAATGAGACTTTTGTTGAGCCTGCTGTTTTTGTTGTTTGACTTCAACCCAAAATGAGGTAAGGCTAAAGCCGTGTTAAACATCTTGCTACTACAGAGAAAGCCATTCTAAAAATGGAATCCAATTATAGAGCCAAGAAAGGGTGTGAGAGAAAGATATCCTATATTTAAATTCAGATTTTTTAGTTGTTGGGTCAATAAATTACCTTCTTGCTTAAGGCAATTTGAGTTGAGTTCTCTCTTCTCTGTGACCAGAATTCTGATTCACTTAATATTAATTTATGAAAGGGCAGATCACCAAAAACAAACTATACTCCCTGCCTCTAAGAACAAAACTCTGATAAATAACACATAGAAATCTCTCATAGTTGGCTAATGAGTAGTGTGGATACAATAATGACTGTCAACAGACAAAGGGGGCGGTCCCTACTCCAGGAATTTATGGCTGCAGGAGGTTGCTCCTCTCACTATATCTTCTTCTGCAGCTGCCATTGACCCTTGTATTTGGCATGAAGGCCACACAACTTTGGGAGCTGAGTGGTTGGTCACATAAGGCTAATGCTAGCTCTCAGATGCCCTTCCTTTAAAATGGGAGGGACATTGATACAGACTATTTAGAGTAATGGACCATCCAAACATAATTTAGTGTTGGCTTAACATGCAATCTTATGAAGTGGTGAAACTTTACAGTCATTGGCAAACTACACAGGAAGAGCCAAAGACCTTACAAAATGAATACATACTTCACTTATTTGACTTGCTCCTAGTGACTTGCTCCTATTTGACTTGCTCTGGTTCAATTCAGCACAAATATCTAAATTATTCATACTGGGGATAAAATATAGCCATTGGCCTATTAAAAACTTAAAATTTACTAGATAGCTATACATCACCTTGAGAAACTTTATGAGATACCACCAGTATCTCATCTTTATTTTAAGATTCCTCACACAAGTTTGTGTTACGTTTTCTCCCTTTTTTCAAGTCAAAGATCACAGTGGTGTTGAGTTTAATTATGAATCCTCCTTTCCTGTTTACATGCCTGGATGCTATCCGTTAGGTACAATTTATAAAACTAAACACTAGACAAATACTTATCTCTATCGTTATTCTTGTGGACCATAGCTTGTTAGTGTCACTAATTAGGTATGTTGGGTTAAGATGGCCAAGTCTCTTGTTCATGTTCTTGTTTCCTTTTAGAGATTGTCTGCATTATACAAATTGCATATCTTTTTAGCAAGAATATAGTAGGTGAGGGAATGAAATCATTGGCTCAGGGAAAGAAATAGATGGGAAATACCTTTTCTGACAAATAGAGTTTATTGTCACCAGTCAACATGTTGGTACAACTGAGTCTAGCATCAGGCCAGAGCATACTCCCTGAAAAGTAAGTGAATTTTTGTTTATGATAAACCTTTTGTCTTTTTGTCAGTACTCTCATCTATAGCAGGAGAATTTGTCCTTGATTTTGGTCGTAAATTTTTTGGAAAAATTATAGTGTATGTTTCATCAAGATATTTGACATCAATTCCCGTCCCTGTGTCAATAATTTCATTCCTGCACCTGTATACACTGGCTAAAAAGACGTGTAATTTGTGTAAATGTTCTCTAAAAGAAAACAAGAGTTTGAACAAGAGATTTGACTGTTCTGACCCAGCACAACTAATGAAGCCTGCTTTGCTTGAGGTGAAGGCTGAGGCTCCCACATTCACCAGCCATGACAAATCGGAATGAGAGAACCTGTTCTTTGAGTACAATTCTGTGGCATATATTAAGACCTAGCCATAAACCAGCACTGGTTTCTGCTCCTGATGACACCATTATCATTTTTAAACTTATCATTTATTCATTAAAGCAATCCCAGAGCCTATGGGGTTGTTGACAGAACATAAATATAAACATAAAAGTAAATCATACAATCAAAGTCCTCTAGCACTGCCTGGGACTTCAAGGTCAACTGGTCCAATCCCCTGTTGAAGTGTTGTAGTCATCAGATTTCTTACTCTGTCCCATGTCTTCATTTCTAAAATCTCCTGTAAGATGAAAGACTTCCATCAGGGGCTCACTAGGTCTTATTCTTTCATCTAGCCCAAGAGATAATGTGACTTTTCTGTTTCAGGCTCTGGGCATATTGCTCTAGGGACCTCACACCCTCTGGCCCTTTTAGGCCCAGGATGAATATGATGAGTTCTCCTCAGCTTTCTTCCCAGGTTGAGTTTTCTGGTTCTCTGGTCATTGACATCACCTGGCTGGACGCCTTTTCCAAAACTTGTATGCTTCGCTTCTCTTTTGTACTGGACAAAATGACAGTGAATAACTGTATTAAATAGCAAGATGAAAATCCTTTTACACTTACACATCTCAATGCAAATACATACACACAATCCTTCAAGTTATATGACCTTGCACAAATAACAACTTCTCTGGGCTTCAATTATTTTCTATAAAATTATGGGTTGGACAAAATGATATCTCTGAACTTTTAATAGATATCTGTCTTAAGCATATCTGTCCTGATGGATGAAGATCTATTACTTACACTCTTAAAATGAATATAGAAAGCAATTGTACTTATATATTCCCTGACAAATTAAAACATTTGAGTGGAATGAAAGAAAATTAAAGGTTTATTATAAATCTCTTCCCTGAACCAATTTGCCTGGGTAGATTATGAACCTGGTTTCTACTCTTTTAAGAAAACTTATTGTAGGCCTTGGATATACTTTATTGATAAAACGAAAGCTCTCGATGAGCTGAATAGCATGTCAAGAGAAGGTCTAGTTTAAATACATTAGAACTAGAAGCTTGATTTTACTTACTGCTACCAAAGTTATCTTTGATGCAATTTATTTCTCTTTGTTCCTGTTTATCAGGGATCCTATGCTACATTACTACAAAAGCTTATAAATCAAATGAGGTACTAAGTATGAATTCTACCACAAGTATAGTATAGAAAGTTCTGTAGGTCACAGTTTTATATGTGCATGTAGATGCTCTGAATTAGATTACATCCTTTGAGAGAAGCAGTTAAGGCTAGCTTTTCACTCTGGTCTTTACCCTGGACCACAGCAGGATTCAGTAAGGCTTGGTGGTTGACAGTATGCCAGAAACCCATGGGCTGGGTCAAGGCATTCACTCTTTTCTCAACATCAGCCTTAAAAACAGCCGACTGACCAAACAACCAACCAACCAACCAACCAACCAACCAACCAACCAACCAGGTTTCTAACTAACTAATAAAGAACTTATATTTAATTTAATTTTTATATTTTCCCCCTTTTTGCTACCAGCAATCATGGTGAACAAATTCAACATTCTACTGATGTTTGGAAGGAAAACAATAGGAAACGAGGATAGACAACTTCCAGAGTGCCATATATGAAATATAAATGCCCGAGTAGCCTTTGTTCTCCATCAAATTCTAAGATGCAGTTCTCTAGCTATTTATATTTTATGACTATAAAAAAGGAATAACGTTTCAGGTGAAAAATGAGTGATGAGGCTATGAAAGATGCTTACAACATTATTTTCATTGTTCAAAATACCCAAATCAGCCTAAGCTAAAATGTCTTGCTGATGTCCCTAAAATATTCCATTTTTGGACAGAACCATTAACTATTTTTAAAAAGCCAATAATCAATAAGTCTTAATTTGTTGCACTGACATTTGTGCAGGTTTCATCTAGATGAAATTAATTAGAAAGAAAATGGTTTCTCAGCGATTGGTGAGGGGAAGGGAGTTCGTGGTAAGATAAGTTTGACCCTGTGTCGTGGAAACATTTTAATGAGGTTAGGCTTCAGCATATTTAGATCTTGCTGTTTGGTGAGTGTGCACTGACATTTCTAATGGGTTATCAGAGATTTCCAAAATGGGCCAATGACTTTGAAGGCATTTTGTGGGTCGCTGGAGTTCTAGGCGTACATAGTAATCAGACTGAATAAAATGTATATAATATGTGAAATAACAACTGGGAGAAAGAAGTGTGAAGAATGATCTCATCAAGAACACAGTATCCCTCCCTTCACATTCCTCAACTGAGATACTTTAATTTCTTCGCACTGTTAATTGATCCCACTTTTCTGTCACTGAAGAATACCATTCCTCTCAGAGGGGTCCTCTGTACAGCCCTGCCCATGCTATCCACCGGGGGTTAGCTGGTTCTGAGAAGAGTGGGGAAAGGATATTCATCTCAGAGCTCTCAGGGGATAGTATGTGCTTTAATTGCTTTAGGACCCCTTTGTGTCAATGAGACTAATGGAATTGGACAAGGAAAATACTAGCAAGACTTGATCAAATACATTGGATTTCCCTCTCAGCACGTAATTAGGTTAAGAGGAGTGATTCAGAAAAACTAAAAGTTCAAGCTCATCATTAACCTAAGTCTCCAAGGGAGATGATAAGGGCCTGGACACCAAGGTTTTATGCATTGGGGTTGCATGTCACTTGGTAGAAATACGGAGCAGCCTGGCAGATCAGTTCTCCTCAGGCCCAGGGTGTGCATAGGCACAGAGAAGGCTGAAAATAGGGAGATCCCTGATAACATGCTATCGTTTTAATTGTCTTTTTCAACATGGGACCTCTTTCTCCTCCTTATGCAACCTCATTTCCCTCTTGGGCAGACTCAGAAGGAAATTTTCTGTTGGGTAAGAGCTCTCAGAGTTTAGAAGAAAATAGCAGCCAATTGGACAAGAAGGAGACAAGAAGAGTTAAAAAAAAAAAAGAGAGAGTCATGGCCCTAAGCACAGTTTTTCATGAAAGTATCTAAGATTTATGTAGATAGAGCCTTAGAACATGAAGACAGCAAAGAGATGGCTGTGGGCATCATCAAGGTTTAGAGTGATCAGCATTGCTGTTTAGAAAGATAATAATAATGAGAACAAACATTTATTTTGCAATCACTGTGTACCAGCTACTGTGCTAAGCACTCCTGGAAGACACTTTATAGAAAAAAAAGAAAAAACAAACTAACGCACAGAGAGTTTAAGGAACTTACTGAAGGTCACACAGTTGGCAAATAGATAAAGCAAGTCTGAGTGCATTTTGCTTGCCAATTACATCTTTGAGTAGTCCAAGTTGGCCTCATTGCTAGAGAACATTTCGCTATGGTAGAATATTAAAGAGATGAATGATGGCTTTGTAGAGGGGATCGTTGATAAGACTGAACAAAGCAGAAAGAAAATGTCCATAAAGATGAAGGGAAATCAACATTAATGATGGTGACACATGACACAGTAAAGAAAGGAGAAATTCTGCATCATTAGATTTACACAAGTGTGAGATTCTTCCCAAAGAGAGTGAATTTGGCCCCTCTAATAAGGTCCCCCATCCCGAGACACGTGGAACACCAGACAGACATTGGGGTGACAGCAATCTAGATACTAACCCAGGAAAGAGTTGTGTCTAGCAGGTTGCGGGGAGAGATGAAGACCGTGACATGTGCAACTGAATATAGTTCAATTGGAGATGGGCTATCTTCTGGGACCATAACTCAGAATGTGATAAAATAGCCTATAAGACTCTCAAAACACATGCTGCCTCCCAAGTCTGCTGATTTGCACGCCGTCATTCAAAAATATTAATTTAACCCTCACTGTGTCAGTCACTGGGGAGACAAAAGTAAGTAAGGTAGCAATAGTGCCTTCAAGGTTGAAAAGACATATAACCAAAAATTGCAGTAGGAGGAAACCTGTGATTGATGCTGAAATGAAGGTATAAAAATGTCAAAGTTCAGACCCAGAGAAGGAAGAGGTCAGATCCATGTGGAGTGGTGTTTGAAGTCCCTCAGAACGTGTAATATTTATGAATGAATGGAAGCACCAGGTAGTAGCAGAGAAGAGAGGATATTTTGAACAGAAAGTAGGAGAAATAGAGTCCTTTAAATGATTTGCAATTCTGGGTAAGAAGTTGAAAGTCTTGAGAGTAGAAGGGGAATTTTCTTCTTCCCTGTTAGTCTGTTAAAAGAAGTGGACTATGGTCAGTGAAGAGTATATTATGGATGATATTAAAGAGAAGGATTTGTTTTCCCAGTCCACTTAAGAGCTGACAGATAATGACCAAGGACTCATTCTAAAACTATGTTTGATTAAAGACTGACAAGCTTCTTATAGAGCCTTTCAACCTGAAGTGGAAAGACAAACACCTAGACAAGCTTGGGAATCTGGACACTTGGAACGACCACGTGTATGATCCATGAAGAAAGTTAAATGGAAGGAGTATATGTTGGGGAATTGGATGTAGGGTTTTAACTTAGGTTTTACAATGAATTCATTATGTGACCTTGAATAACTTATATCCCCTCTGTGGACCTCTGTAAAATGATGGGTTTGGACTAGATGGCCACTAAGTTTCTTTGCTATGTACCATTCTAATTTTCTTTTCTTCTAATTCTCTAGGAAATACAGCAGGAATAACATAGTCTTCCTAGGGTGTGGGCAAGAGGGCAAGCACACAATAACATGACAATAGCACTTGTCTAATACATTGTTTAATAAATTTATAAAGGAATTAATGAACTGCTTCAATTGGTAATGAACCTCTTGTCCTTCGAAGTATTTGAGCAGAGATTGGATTACTCCCGAGGAAAAGAATTGAAGAGGGAATTTGGCATTGAGAGGAAGCCTCCACTGATCATGTGGCTTTTCTGGGGAGTTTCTCTCTCATATTTCAAATTAGAACTTAATATAAACATTACTGTTGGAATTTTAAAACATTCTTATCTCTTTTCCTGTCTCCATCATTGAGTTCCCCCTTTCTTTCACCATCATTTCCTTAGTTGCAAACTTCTCAGGACTTTACAAGACTTTTCAGCCTGTGATACTAAGAATGCTTCCTCATACTCTCTTGGAACCAGTGGTGTGTTGAGCTGTCCCAGGGAAAACAATACAATAGGCATAGCTTAGGGAGGAGCTAGTTGTTTCAGAAATTACTTCAGGACACTCAAGTGTGCTTCTCTGAGCTGAGAGATGTGAATAGTCCCAGAAGTGGTAGGGTGGTGTGTGGAAGCCACCTACACCAGATTTCTTAAGAGGCTGCTTCTACCACATTTCCTGGCTTATCAAAACATTCTATACTTGGGTCGCCTTTAATTTCAACAGGTCATTTTGGAATTCGTGCCTCTACATAGTTCACAGATAGAATAGCTTCCATACACCAGTGTGGGGCTGTTGCATTATTCCACTGGTTTTTTTCTTCCCTGGGCTTGCCTGGGTAATGTTCTTCCCTTACAAATTTCATCTCACTGCACTGTGCATTGAAACGATGCAGTTATGGAGCGCACAGGGAAAAAAATTATAATGCCATTAAAAGTTATCATAAATTTCAGATCAGCATCACTTCTAATCCGATACACAATTTTACTGCCTCTATAAAGTAGGTGATTTGCAGTGGTCTGAGGCGTCTCCTGGAGCGTTTTACTTCTTTTTAAATTAAACACACCAACTTTGTGCTGAATTCAGAGTGTGGACATAAAAAAAGGGGTAAAAAGGAGAGGGAAGGGACATCAGATGGGAATTGCAATTGAATCTTTATATATGCCATCTTGGCACTGTGGTACTAAATATAGTGCCAGGTAAATAGATGTGCTGAAATATTCAGAATAAAAAACAAATGTTTCAATAGCAGAAGTAGTGAGCTCCGAGAATGATTCCACAGTGGGTGTGCTTAAAATAATAAAATACTGTTGTTTAAGATTACTCAATCTTAGAAAACTCTGTGTTGTAAAAAAATATATAGGGCTGGTATAGATGTAAGGGGCTATGTATGTTGGATGTATATATGTATATAAAAACACCTAGGAGATTAAATAGACTACAAGAGGCTTAATTTTACTGGTTGGAAAGTTGCACTGATTATTTCTTAGAGGTACATTAACTCTTTCTGGAAGCTTAGGACAACAGAAGTTGTCATTTACTAAATGGCTACTGAGTATTCTGAAATGTAATGTCCCCAGCAAAGGCTGATCCATTAGCCTATGTGCAGATGTATATACTTATGTACATGGAGACAGATGGTATATACCCAAGGGCTAGTATAAAAGAGGACACCATTCACAAGGTTTCTAGTTGAAAGAACATAATTGAATTGTGACATTGCTTCTCTTCCACACCCTATATGCAGTTGGTCATTCTTAGCTACAAAAAACCAAAATGTTGAGTAAAGATCTACTTCATGCAATACTCTGAGGTACATACTGAAGACACAAAGAAAAAATCCCCATAGGTCTTCCTTCAAAAAGTTCACAGTCTAGAGGGTGCCCTTTATAGGAAGTAGACTCATGATTACAGTCAATCATGTTCACTGCAATCCACAGAGGAGAGGAAGCCATGTGTCTATCATGATGAAAGGGAATACAGTATCTTACATCTCCTTCAAATTGAGTCTAATTCTCCAGTCTAAATATTTTCAGCAATATTAATGTATCAGTCAATAAATAATATATTAGATAAAATATATATTAGACTCTGCTACTGTATGTTATTCATTTCCATGTCCTTAGAGCTTAGCACAGTACCTGGAACAGTCAGAAATGAACCAAATATATTTTGAATTAATGAAGCTGGTGATAGAAAGATGAATGATAATACCTAGCATGTGACACACTTTACATTTGAAATGTATTCTTAAGTTACGTCATTTAATCCTTTATAATGAGGTAGGTATTATTTCAACTTAATGAAGAAACAGACTCTGATGGTAAGTGATTTCCCCCTAAGTATGTATCAGGCTGGACCGAATCCAGATCATCTTGTTACAAGTCTTGCCCTTGTTCTACACCAGCTGGGTTGTGTATGATACGCGTGCACAGACCTCGGTGTAAATGAATCGTGTACTGAGCCCCAAGGGGGTTATGACAACATGTTGTTTTGTCATGACTGACTTCCAGCCTCTACAGCAGAACCAGAGGACCTGGACACAGTTGTCTGTGGATTGTGGTGAATAATAATTGCTGCTGTGATGTCCTATGGATTGACTGTAATAGATCAAATGAATAGAAATTTTGATCATGATACAATGACAGACTCAGATAATAATGCATAACATTTATGGGGCACTTCATACCTGTGAGCACATTATAATCTCTTTTAGTCCTCACCACAACGGTACATAGCAGGTACTATTATCATCATCATCCTTACTTTATAGATGAAGAAATAGATTAAGAAATTGGCCTAAGTTTACATAGGTGACATATTAGAGTCAGAATTCTTATTCAGGCTAACATGAGAGCTCATTGCCCGAAGATAACAAGACATCATTTATTAATATAGCTTGTGTCAGTGGGGATGGGTAGCCTCAATGTTACCGGGGATAGGGTGCTGTGCTAAGAGATAGATGATGGAGATAGGACATGGCCTAACACAAGGAGTAATTGCTCTGTTGTGTGGGAATGAATAAATGAATGAATGAAGTTGTGTCTAGGTATATACTACCATAAGAGAATGACGTATTGCTGAACTCATGAAGGATGGTCATACATGTTTGCATAATATTCTGTATTTTGAAGAGATTATATTTTTATAGCATTGTTAGCAAAGTTGAAGCTCTTGATGTGAAATACAATCTATTGTGAACTCTAAATATCTATTAACTAGCTCATTAATGCATTTGAGTTAATTATTGAATATTCATCAAGTGCCTACTAATGTGCTACATACTTTGGTGGGTGTTCATTTATCATAGTACTATTGTCTTTAATTAAGTCAGACCATCTTATGTATAACATACAGATGTTGAGCCTTTAAATGACAATAAATACCAAGGAATTGATGATTGCTCTTTACTCCCATGAATATTGGCTGATATTTAGTTTTGACCTGTAGCTAAGATTCTGTTTAAACATACACTGGAACTGGTTGAATTTGGGACAGATGTGAAGTCTTTCATCTTGCCTAGTTTTGAGGGACTTCCTGAAGGGAATGCAGCTTTGATGACAGAGTTTAGCTGGCCTCAGGGGAAGAAGAGCAGTTTCAGCTGTGATATTGTGTCCTGTGTCTGGCAACTCCTTAAGCTCTTGAGGCATGCACATTTGCCACCTTGCTGAATAAGGCTGGGACTCATGACACCCCGAAGTCAGAAGCTTAAATAAAAGTACTATTGGCAGTGATGAAAATAGGGCCAAGAAAAGACTATATCATTAATTAATGAATTTATTAATTAAACAATAATTTGTTTTACTTTGTAATGATTACTTTAAAATAGTTTTAAATAGCTTTCAGATACTTTGGTGAGATGATCCAACTGGGCTTAGGAAATATCAGTAGAGTTTTTTAAATGACATTTTAGTATCCAATTCAAATTAATGAAACTTCAGTTAGCAACAGATATTAACATTGCTTCATAGTGGAGATCAGAAATTTTATTATATAAGAAATCCTCTATAATAGATTGGATCATCTAGGAAGGAGTTTGGTTGTAAGTAACAGAAAATCTGACTTACGGTGATTTCGATAAATGGGATTTTAAAAATATATTTGCATTTAATATAAAAAATGTCTCAGATGTCTGGAGATAGGTGGCTGAAGGTTTTGGTTTAGTGTTTCAGTGGAGTCAGGTCTGGTATTTGTATTTCAATTTAGCTCTCTTATGGTTGCAGAATGTCTTCAGTGAGTTAGAACCTATGTCCCATTCAACAATGGGAAAAGAGAGGATGAAGCCAACCGCACTATCTACTTTTATGTAAAAAAGTAAAAATTTTCTGAGAAATCTCAGTAGTCTTCAGCTTCGTCTCATTGTCCAAAGCTGTGTCACATGGCCACTTGAAGCTGCACAGAATGCTGGGAAAATTAGCATTCACATATTCCAACCTCTATGTAGAGTCGAGGGAGGAGAGGTTAGGAATAGGTGTTGAGTCAATTAGGCCTCATAGATACACTCACAAATCTTATTCCAAAAGGAGTTAATATATATTATTAACATATTGCCTGTAAAATATATTATGAAATGTTTTAAATGCATCCAAAAAATAGAGACAATGATATAATACATTCCCATGAACCCATCATCTATCTTCACTAAATATTAACTCATGGCTAATATTGTTCCATATATATCCCTACCATTTAAATATCTCTGAATTTTTTTAAAGCAGATATATATTGTTTTATTCATAAATATTTCAGTATATATTTCCAACAGTTAAAAACTATTTAAAAAGAAAACAACTATATTTCCACTATCCTAAAATTAATGAAAATTCTTTAATATTATCAAATATTTAGTTTGTATTTACAGTTTTTCAATTATATTGCCTTTTTTATTGTTTGTTAGAATCAAGATATAATTTGCCTTTTCTCTATAGAACTAGCTATTAATTATTTTGTTCATGATTTTAGAACACTTTTAAATCAGTATATTCAATAGTGGTGTTTTGTTTTTCTCATTATAGACAAATGCCTATAAATTCAAGTATTTCAAAGTACTTGTAAAAGTCAAAATTTTATTGTGGCAGCCAAGGTTTGACAACCTGTATAAAAGAATCACACTCTACAGGGTCCACTGGATTTTGAGTATTGATTCCTAAAGTCTAGCTTGAAGGTTTAGAGATTGGAAAGGGTATATTCTTTTGTAGCAGCTCTGTGCATTAAAAAGTCTTGGACTATAACCCATATCAGGTTTGGGGATAACTTGCAGCATGTGTTGAGGCTGGTAGCAAAGATGCAATGCCCTTTCTTAGAGTCTGCTCAGGTTTACCAGTTTATCCAAATCAACAGTTAGGGAAAGCCTTTCTAAATAATGACTTGAAGTCTAGAAGCCATATGTGAAGAGACTGATAAATTTGAATAATAAAAATAAAATACTCGTATGTAAAAAGAAAGAAAATCTCAAAACAAACAAGTTTAAAGACAAATGACAAATTAGGGAAACGTGCAACTCATAGCACAGACAAAGGATAGTTATCGGGGAAGAGGCGAAGGTGTTTGAATTGTGCATAGTAATTTTGATCTGATAATAGACATTGTGTGCTAGTATGGTGGAGACAGATGGAAGCGACTTGACTTGGGGTATATAGTGAAAGTGGAGTCAACAGGACTTGCTAATGGATTGAAGTTAGGACATGAAGGAGAGAACAAATACAGGATGAATTGTAGGATAATTTTTGGAAAACAGGCAACTCTCCAAATACAGGAAAAAAATATGTAAGAAGTAGTGGATTAACTGTTCTCCGATAAAAGCCAGGAACATAAAACTTCAGTGAGTATACTGAAATACTTAGCCATAGGTGATGGCCTTGCCATCCCAGGTCATAGAGGAAGGTTTCTAACAAACAGACAAAGTCAGATATTTGTTGTGTAAGAAGTTCTGGAGTTCAGATGCCTGTATGAGGGTTCTGACATTTACTATCTATGTGATTCTGGGCTAACTTGCCAACTCAACCTCTCTGGGCTTCTATCTTTTCATAGATATAATGGGCCTAATAATACTTTGATCATAAACTTGTTCTAGAATATAGATATAAATTTTTGTTATGCTTCCTAATAATGTAAAATTTATCTGGTGATCTATTTCAGCTAACAACTTGGTTAAAATAAATGAATACTTAATTTATAGAATTAGGATTCTATGCCTCAAAATTACTGAATGAAAAGGTTTTTTTCTTTATCCTTCAGAAAAGAAGGACTGCTTAGAACAGCCACTTGTAAGGGAACTTGCATGATGATATGTTTAATTCTTTAACTACAATTTTGATTATCTCAGTGTCAGTGTTTTGTTAACTGGGAAGACTAAGAAACCACCACTCAGTGGGAAATAACAGACCTCTCTTTTTTTAGAAATAGATTTATTGAGGTTTATCTTACATACGATGAACTGCACATATTTTAAGTTTATAATTTGATAAGTGAGATATATGTATACATCCAATGAAACCATCGCCACAATCAAAATAACAAACATAAATTTCTTTCCGCTTCTTTTAATTCCTCTATCTCACCCACTCCATCTCCAGTAAACCTATGATCTTTCTGTCTCTAAAGATTAGTCGTATTATATAAATTTTATATAAATGTAATCATATTATATTTACTTTTAGTATCTTGCTTCTTTTACTTAGTATGATTATTTTGTGATTCATTCATTTACTAGTTCATTTTATTGCTCAGTAGTATTTCATTGTATGGATATATCAGAATGTGTTTATCCATTCACTTGCCAATGGACATTCGGGTGGTTTCTAGCTTTTAACTATTACCAATAAAGCTACTGTGAACATTTATACACAATCTTTGAAGAAACATGCTCTTTGTTTCTTTCTGTAGATTTATATTTCCATCTGGTATCATTTTCCTTTTGTGTAAAGAAACTCTTTTAACTTTATTTTGGTAATGCAGATTTATTGTTGATAAATTCTTTCAGCTTTTTTTCCTCAAAAAAATCAATTCCCCCCCCCTTTTTTCTTTTTCAAATCCACTTCCTTTTGAAAAAGTTTTAGGTTAATTTTTTTTTCTTTAGTACTTTAAAATTAATCCACTGTCTTCTTGCTTGTATTATTTCTGATAGAAATCTACTGTCATCCTTATCTTTATTCTGTAGGTGTCTTTTTCCTTCTGGCTGTTTTTATGACTTCTCTTTATTACTGATTTTCACCAATTTAGTAATGAGGTGACTTGGTATAGATTTCTTCATGTTTCTTGTGCTTGGATTCATTGAGCTTTTAGAGCTGTGGGTTTATAGTTTTCATCAAATCTGAAAAATTTTCAACCAATGTACATTTAAACATTTATTTTTCTCCCACCTCCACTTTTAGGGACCCCAATTACATGTATAAATAAGCTCTTAAATTTGTCCTTCAGCCGATGCCCTGCTTTATTTTTACTATTATTATTATTATTTTCTATATATATTTAATTTGGGATAGTTTCTATTGCTATATGTATTTAATTCTATTAACATTTTTTTTTCTGCAATGTCTAATCTGATGTTAATCCCTTTGTGTGTGTGAGTGTGTGATCTCAGACTTTGATCTTAAAGGTCTGATTTAGGCCTTTAAAAAGAATTCTTCCATGTCTCTACTCAAGTTTTTGAACATATGCAATACAGTTATTATACCTATTTTAATGTATTTGACTGATAATTCTAATATCTATGACTAATTTGAGTTGGTTGACATTTCTCCTCATCTGGGCTGTTTTTTCTTGCTTTTTTACATGCACAGTAATTTTGATCTGATAATAGACATCATGTATGTTTCCCTATTGGGTGCTGACTACATTCTTGAATTTCGTTTTGGGATTCAGTTAAGTTACATGGAAACAGTGAGATCCTTTTGGGTTTTTAAAATTTGTTGGGTGGGACCAGAGCAATTGGCCATATTTTGGGGTGTATTTCTGAACTCTTTATTTTGGTCTATTGATCTCTGTGTCTATCCTTTTGCCAATTTATATTGTCTTAACTTCTGTACCTTTGTAGCAAACCTAAAAATTGGCTAGTATGAGTCCTTTAAATTTATTATTCTTTTGAAAATTGTTTTAGCTCTGCTGATTCCTTTGCCTTTCTAAATACATTTTATAAACAACTTGTCCATATCTACAAAGATTACTACTAGGATTTTGACTGGTATTGTGTTAAATCTATAGATCAATCTGGGAAAGGTTTGATATCTTTGTTATCTGAATCTTCTAATATATAAATATGGTATGTCTCTCCATTTATTTTGGTCTTGGTTCCTTTATTAGCACTACACTCTTTATCTTCTTCTGAGACTCAGATGACATAAATATTAGACCTTTTGTTATTGTTCCACGGGTCCTGAAGTTCTTTTCATTTTTTTCCAACATATTTTCTCTTTGTTTTTCTGATTAGGTAATTTCTATTGAACTATCTTCATGTTTAATGATTATTTTTTCTGTCAGTTCCATTTTACTCTTGAGCCTGTCTTTTGAGTTTTACATTTCAGTTATATTATTTTTAAATTCTAAAATTTCCATTGGCTCTTCCTGATGTCTTATGTTTCTTTTCTGAGGCCTCTTATTTTTCCATTTGTTTTAAGAGTGTATGTGATTATTTTAGAAGCATTTAAAAAAATAGCTGCTTTAAAAACTTTGTCAGGTAATTCTAACATCTGTGTCATTTTGATGTTGGTGTCATTGATTGTCTTTTCTCATGTAAGCTAATATTTTTCTTGTTTATCATATGTTAAATAATTTTACATTGCATCTTGGATATTTTGAATCTTGTGAGACTCTGAGTCTTGTTATATCCTAAGGAGAATGTTGATATTTTTGTTTTAGCAGTACATCAACCTGGTTAGGTTCCGGCTTCTAGTTTCAATCTGCCTTCGTGGGCTGTGTTTCCAATATCTTTTAAATTTTCAGAGCCTTAGCAGTGCTATTTGGTTATGGCCCATGTGTGTGCCACCCAGTGGCCAGTATGGAAGTTGGGTGATGGTTTATCTGTCGAGTTCTCAAATTATTTGGTATGCTGTTTAGGATTAGATTCAAGCATAATCAGGGGTGAGATCTGCAGTTTGTAAACAACTTCATGGATTTGCTTTCCCAAGATCCTCATTCTTTGACAAATCTCTGGTAGTTTTTTTGTTTTCTGGGCCTCCCCTTTTTAGTCTTTCATTTAGAAAGCTGGTGCTTTAGTTACCCTGCCTGCTTCCTGCCTCTTCTATTGCTCCTTTGTTCAAATCAAGTGACAGAAGTAATTGTGTGTGTGTGTGTGTGTGTGTGTGTGTGTGCGTGCGTGTGTGTGTGTGTGTCAATAGCGTGCGTGTGTGTGAGAGAGAGAGAGACAGAGACAGAGACAGAGAGACAGAGAGACAGAGACAGAGACAGAGAGAGAGAGAGATGGAGTGTTCGCCTCATTGTTTTGAGAGCACAACTTCATTGGTAGAAGAAACTTACCCTTCCTTCCAAATGTTGGATTCTGAGGACTTCTGTTGCTACACTATGTCATCTGTTCAGATTTTAAAGCTGCATTCACTGAGAGAGGAAGCTAGAGTGTGCTCACTTTATCTTACCCCAAACTAGAACCTTCAACCCTATTTTTATATGATCTGGTCCTATAATTTCTTAAACACCTATAATTCTAATGTTGTTTATCCCATCTCTGGCTTCAAAGCAATAGTTATTTTCTCCTTTGTTTTTTTCCTTTTTGTCTGTTTCCTCTACAGTCTAAGAGAGCTTCTCAAGTTTTATTTCTACTTGAAAGATTTTATATATTAAAAGTAATTCTACTTTATTGTGTCAAAGGAGATTTAATGCTGTTAATTAATTTTTGGTTTCTTTTCAATAATTCTTCACCTTACCTATCTTCCTTTTGATCTCTTCCTGATTCGCCTGTACCTCATGGGTTTCTAGTCCTGTTCTATAGTGGTCCAATCTTCTTGTATCCAATTATGAATGCTGAACAATTTTCTAGGAATATATTCTAGGTTCTATAGGAAATCATTTTCATAGTCTTCTTGCTTTGGATTTTCAGGATGCTCCTTTTGTGTTTTCTTTCTTTCTTTCTTTCTTTCTTTCTTTCTTTCTTTCTTTCTTTCTTTCGTTCGTTCGTTCGTTCGTTCGTTCGTTCTCTCTCTCTCTCTCTCTCTCTTTCTTCCTTTCTTTTTTCTTTCTTTTTTTTTTTACTTAAGTTTCTTCCTTAAATAATGGGAGATTGTTTAAAATCTAGATTTGCCAATAGATACAATACATAAATTCCAAAGGCCTTTGTCTCTACTCACTCTTTAGTCAAATTTCCTTCTTAAATTGAACCAGAGGGCAAGCTAAAGTAGGTATCTTCTATTCAAATTCCTAGTGCTCAGCAGGCTGCCAGATTTAGCAAATAGAAATACAGTACACCCTGTTAAATTTGAATTTCAGAAATATATGACATACTTTTACTAAAAATTATTCATTCTTTATCTGAAATTCAGATTTAACTGGATGACCTGTACTATATTTGGCAACTATAATCCCGAGTGATTGGGCCAGAATGAAATAGAATATCTCCCATTCATTCTATTTACTTCTCTAATAAGGAGATCAGAGAGAGTTCATTAAAAGCGACAGTCTCTAGGATGCAATGCCACTCATATTTTCCTCTCTCTTTCTTCTCTATATAGAGAAAAATCTCTATGGTATGTTTCTGAGCAGTCATACATAGTCCAATTTATGCTAAGAAAGAAATAAGCATTAGGCTTCATTCATATGGACCACACTTACTTTTTTTGGCCTTGATGTCATTCTTCAAAGATGCTACTTTAAAATTGTTGATTAGGTAAAAAATCAGAGCCAAGTTCCTATGGGACTGTTTGGAAATCATGGTCTCTGGTGTCTAAGCCAGAGTGGGAACAATGTGAAGACAAAGAAACAATTGGCTGTTTGGCAAATAATGGCGATAGCCAAAAGACAGAGAAGCTTTGGATAGTTTATTATCTTCAGTAAACTTTCCAAGCAGTTCGAGAGGAGTAGAATGTGTACAAGCTTAGCATGAATGAATAAATTAGCAAACTAAGATGAAAATATATGCTCCAGAGCTGTATGTACAGGCTTGGAGAGCTAACAGAAGAACAGGCTTTGTGTGCTTGGGAGCCAGGGCACAGAGTGTGGCTGACCTGTTTAGGTTTGGGGAAGTCTGAAGAACTTTGAAGAATGGAAAATACAATGTGTTTGAGCTAGTGTTTAAGGCTGTGTCAGCACCTCTGACAGACAAAGGGTTAATATCCTTAATCTATCAGAAACGCCTACCAATCAATAAGAAAAAGATAAGTCCAGCAATTGAAAAATGGGCAAAGAACATGAATAAATGACAAAAGAAGAAATACAAGTAGATAATAAATGTATGAAAAATATCTACCCTCATCAGTATTCAGTGATAAGCAAATAAAAACAAGATACAATTTTCTGCCTACTCAATTGGGAAATACTTTAAAGTGGTTTAAATGGAAATATCCAGTATTGGTTAGCATGCAGAAGATGGGGACCCTCACACACTGCTTTTGGGAGGGCAAATTGATTCTATAGTTCTGAAGATATATTTAGAAATACACGCCAAAAGCTTTTAAATGGTTTTAAACTTTTGATGAGATAATAATACCTCTGAGAATTTATCTTTGGAAAATAATTATAGATGTGCACAAGGATCTATACACAGGATATTTTTTGCAATGTAATTTATAACACAAGAACAACAAAGAGGAAAGCACCTAACTTCTATAACGCAGAGATGGAATGGTACATGAAGAGGGTGAATGTCAGGGAAGCATTAGAAGTCAGAGAATGTTTAATCACACAGGAAAGTGCTAAAGGTTTGTTGTAGAGATAGAAATGTGGGTAAAAACATTAAAATGGGGCATACATATTATAAATCTAATTCTATGACTAAGTAGCTAACTGTATAGAAATTTACTTAAAGGAAATATACTGCACAATATCAACCATGGGTAACTGAGTAGTAGAGATTAGCAGTGATTTAAAATTTCATATATATGTATATATAAACATTTATTAATACATTAACCTATATTAATTTTCCATTCTTTTTTCAAAGAACCATGTTACAAATAAGAAAGATAGATATAAACGCTATTTAAAATGTATATATACTGTTAAACATTTTTGTGAGAATAAGCAACAAGTAAAATAATTACTTAACTTTTGTTGATAAAATAACTGCTTGATTTAATATTTGATTTTTCAATAGGTTGCTAAGGTGTTGCGTGTATATAGTTCAATAAATTTTTTGTCTTTGGGAGTTTTGAAGCTACTGGTTAGAGCTAGCTAAAAAATTACTATGACATGTATATTCTATGAATTCCTACTCAACCTCCATGTTCAGGCAGAAGCCTGTCTTTGTGAAGGTACTTTTCAAGTTCTTTTCTCCTCTATGTTATCCTTGGGTCAGTTTGCTCCATGTGGTTCTATGTACTTTGTGTCAGAAACCTTGACTAATTCATCCTTGAATTCAGTGGCCCAGCTCTGTTGATTACATAGAGCAGGTGCCCAGCCAATGCTGATTAGATGGTAGGTGAATGAATAAATAAAGATGGGGAAATGGCTTTCATCAGATAGTGTCTCAGCAAATGAAAATGTAATGCCCGTAAGAGAAAGGTGGTGACTCAATTACAGTGGGTCAACAGTGTAATTAAAGAGACATTAGACATTGGAATCATCCAGATTTGGGGTCAAATACAGGCTTTACTACCTCATTGCTTTGTGATGTTGGGCAAGTCACTTAACTTATCTGATCTTAAGTTTCCCAGTCTCTAAAATAAAATCAATTCTATCTTCTGTCCTGAAGACTTAAGGAGCTAATGAATGCATACAGGAAGGTTTGTATACTACTTGGTACATAATTCCTATTCAATTAATAGTAGCTAATAATGATAATCACAATGAATTATATCATAATTGATAAAATAATCTGCTAAGTAAAATCCTCAATCAACTTGGTTTAATGGGTTTTCTTCTTAAAGTGATTTGTTTCCTTTTTTTATTCACTTGTATTGATTTGGATATACAGTTGGCCCTCCATATCCATGGGTTTTGCATTTGTGAATTCAACCAATCTCAGGTTGAAAATATTTTTTAAAAAGCTATGTTGTTGCTGATGGGTACTATGTAGTTAGATCTATGATGGTTGTGTCTGTACTGAGCGTATATAGACTTTATTTTCTTGTTATCAGCCCCTAAGCAATATAGTATAACACTTATATAGCATTTATATTGTATTAGGTATTATATGTAATCTAGAGATGATTTGAAGTATACACAAGGATGTGCGTAGGTAATATGCAAATACTACGCCATTTTATACAAGTCTCCATGGAGTTTAGTATTCACAGGGGTGTTGGAACCAGTCCCCCTCGGAGACTAAGAGATAACTGTATATTCAGCCTAGAGAGACATCAAAGAGAACCACTTCTCATTACCCCTTCCTCTATTTCTTTCCTCCAGAAAATTTCCCATTTCTAAATTTTTGAGCCTCAAGATCTGACTTATGTAACTGACCTGCTATTTTGACCTCACAACTTGCTTTATACTAGTTTTGCTTTCAAAGTAGCTCAAAGGTTGTAGATGAAACCATCTTTTGCCTTGTGTTTCTTCCTCTTTGATTTGAGCACAAGAAACTGATGGGAAGTACCTCTACTCCTGTGTAATTTTGTGTTTGGCATATTTGGGATAGAGCGCAGACCTACGGCCCCTTGACTGAGATGTGAAGACTTTGGACTCCCTTGCAGGAAGTACATCAGCTATTTTTAAGGAGATATTCTGATTGACATTTGGAGAACTTGACTCTGTATTTTGGTCTCCTGCAGACTTAGTCTCAGAGCAATATAATTCTGGGGGGGGAGGGGGGTGTGAATCTGGCAGGGCCCACTGAACATTTTTCTCTGAGATATTTCTTTTCTTTGTTTGAATTTCAAGGTTATAAAAATCAAGATTCAAGGATAACTATGAAAGGTCAGCTGGTAAATGTGTTCACAACTGAAAGAAAAAGAAAGCCAAATAAATGAATGTTTAAGCCTTTTTTTTGAAGCAGAACAGAAATAGAGCTTTTGATCCTTTATCACAGAACAACAAAACATTAGCATGATCTACACGTGTCTGCGTGTTCCTATATCCCTCTTTGTGCACATGTTGTCCGTATGCCCACACATAGACATGCATAGTCGGATTCTCACACTCTTCCTTTTCTCTAAAAGCTGTATTTCCCTTCCTATAGATCTCTTTTTCATTTCTTTCTTTTCTTTTTTCTTCTTCTTTCTCTCTCTCTCTCTCTTTTTTTTTTATTTCAAAGCTGGCGGTTCAGGAAATGGCTGAAACTGCCACATCTCTGTTCTTGCTAAAGAAATCAATGCTAATCCTATTACTGGCAGTTATCACCTATCCCAGAACTCACAGCTAAAAGAAAAAAAAAAACACTGAGATGTCAAAGTAAGGGGAAAAAAAGGGCTGGGGAGGAGGGAGGGCGCCCTTCATTCACTTTCAAATAGTGATTGTTTTCTCTCTCTCTTTTGATCATCTTCTTTTCTCATACTAGTGGAGAAACCAAACTACAAAATGCCTGTGCTCACAAAACATTATGGGTCTGATTTAAAACCACATGAGTCAGGGTATGGGCTCTAATTTAGATTTATCTTTCTCTAGCGTGCCTTGACAAAGCACTGATAAAGAATATTTATCATGGCTCCCAGTTTTATTAATTATGAAATGACACATACCATTTAATGGTCACTGCAGGCACTGTGCTAGGTACTTTCTGCAAATCATCTTATGAAATACAATAAGCCTCTGAGCTAGGCATGATAAGTATTTCCATTTTAGAGATTTAGAGATTAAGACATAAGTTTTCCTCATTTGTGCCAAGTGACCTAGGTAGGAAGAGGTGGAGTCTAGTTCTGCATATAGTTGGCCACATTCTGCCCACTGTCCTCGTCTGCTTTCAGATTTTTCTCATCAGGGCAACCTGGGAAGTGACAGGGAAACATGTAAAACTGGGAATTTGCTATTTCTGAGCTTTCAGTAAGATTTTCAGAAAGTCAAATAAACCTGATACTGATGGGTACTTTCCTTCTTGTAGTGATGGCCAGTCTGACGTATGTGTCTCATTCCTCCCTCTGATCCAGCGGCATACTCAGATGGACACAGTTATGTGAGCTTGGGATCTTCACAAAATAGCAGGAGAGAGCTAATACAATTGGATTAATAAACACCAGTATCATAAAATTGCCAACCTACACATACATGCTCTTGGTCTGAGGATTACACTTTGAGTAGCAATGTTAGAGATGAACACTGGAAGCTTAATATTAGAAATGTATAATGCCAGGCTTCACCCCAGTACTACTGAATCAAAACTTGCATTTGACAAGACCCGCAGGTGATTTGCATGTACATTTAAGTTTGAGAAGCACTGGTCTGTGACACCCTTTGTCCTGCTGAAGAAAATCTCCCTAATGTTAGGACCTCATCCTTTCCTCTGTGAATCCTGCACCCAGCAGAATGCTTGGGACACAACGGGAGCTCAGAAAATGTCCAATGAATAAATGAACAAATGACCCACCTACTTTGCCAATCAATAAGGAAGAACAACTCGTGAGCTATTCACATTCAAAACTGCAATGTAGCTGGTCCAAGACTGACTGAAGAAGTGTGCAAACTTCATTCTGTCACCAGGCATACTTTCAGGCTCTTCGCTACTTGGTTCACATCTGGTGTCCCTGAGATATTCGTTGCTTCAACAGTCCATTAATCAATCTATTGATGTATATTGAGTTTTCCGGAATCCTACTGAGCATGTGACCATGAGAAGGCAAGAATACTATTCGACATATGTAGAAAATGGCATTTATTTCTCTAAGGGAGCAGATGGAAAGTAACTTGTTTTCTGGGTTGTTAAATGTCTTGTGTCAATAGGAAGAATTGTTCTGGGATGAATTCCTGTTCTCCATGGACTATTTTCTCCCAAGATAAGAATGAATAATTATAATAAAACTTTCTAGGAACTATAATGACTGTTTTACATGAATTATCCAATTCAGTCCTGATACACCCTATTGCCATTTTGTAGATGTGGATTCTGAAACCTAAGGAAGGAGTAAATGGCAGAACCAGAATCTGAACACGGGTTTTTCTGATTTTGAAGCTCATGTTCCTAACCACTGCTTAATTCTGATGTTAGTCAAAGTTAGTGATATATTTCATATTATTCTTGGTTTCTCCTAACAGGAATAAAAATATTAATGTATAATAGGAACAGAATGATGACTATATCAATTCTTGTGATCTCTCCTTCTGCCTTTTGCTTTTGAGAAGAAAGGATTTTCTTCTTTGTTGTACAGTATCCAGGTAAAAAATTAAGCAGAAGGTGCTTTTAAATTAAAGAAACCAGAGAAGCTAGAGCAAATGCATAATAAGCTGAAAAAAATGGAAATTAGAGAAAGAAGGGAGAGATTGGTCATATGATATTAGCGTGCATGTTTGAGGGTTGGGTGTTGAAAGTGGGAAAGAGAAATATTTGAGGACAAGATATGTTCTATGTGGAGGACACTAAAAGAGGCAGTCCTAGAGTGCAAAGTTTTAAGATTTTCTACTTTAAATAAATTGCACATCTTCCTTTGACATTTTTTGAGACACCTGGTAAAATTTAAAACAGTTTATATAGTAAAAAGAATGAACCCTATGGGGTTATGGGACTTATGCAGGTTATATTTCTAATTATTTGTTATGAATTTCCTATGCCTGACTTAGATTTGATAGGCATGTACTATAGATGAGGTCTCTGTGGGCTCTGCTGGTAGTCCTAAAATATTTTATTCTTTTTTACATTTTATTTGTGTTCTGTAATTGCTTTGGGGGCTAACGTTTTTAATCTAATTTATTTTATATTATAAAATTGTCTTAAGAGTTTAAGTGCTAGAAAACAACAAAAAAAATGCCGTTTAGGGGCTTTTTACTTCAGTTTCTTCTGCCCAGTTGTCCTGATTTGAGATGCTTACCACCTCGCCAGTAACATGATGGAGTAGAGAGAACTTTGTGCTGGAAGTCAGGGGCGAGAGAAAATGAGCCAGAGCCTACAAGACCAATCATTATCACATTTCCTCACACAATCTGGAATTGCTGCCTTATTCGGTCTCTTAATTTTAAAAACCAAATAAGAAAGAATTTATCATACCAGTGTTAAATGCATATGATTGCCTCCATGGGGAAGATCTAATTCTCAGGACAGAGAAGTAGGAAATGCTGTTAAGTGTGACAAGCCCAAAGGCCATGCTGATCACTATGATGCATTTGATTTAATCCTGGATGTTGAGGGACTTAGAAAGCTCAGCCTCAGCTCATGGCCCAAGCTCTCCCAAAAGCTTATGAAATTCTAATATAGTTAGCAACTTTGGGTGATCTCACATCAGTCAAGTGAGCAGAGAAGACTCAGGCTATTGTATCTTCATAATACCAGCTAAGATTTATGTAGCTTCAAAATTGTTAACATGGATCATTCATTTAATAACACTACCACCAAAAAAAACCCCCAGAGATATGTATTTCTTGAAGATTAGATACTATTCAGTTCCTCATCATCATCTCTTACTTTCACTATCAAACCAGCCTCCTAACTAGTTTCTCTGTCTCATCTTTCCACCCCAACTCTACCTCCTATACTAATAACAGAGTGAAAATAACGTGAAAACAATAACAATAAATCCTATGTTTTATTCCTTTGTTTTAATATTTCTATGGCTTCCTATTGCCTGCAGGGTAAAAGCCAGAATTCCTTGAATGGCATAAATGGGACTTCATACTCTGGCCCCAACTTCTCTTCCGTTCAACAACAACAACAACAAACTATTGCTGTGCTTTCTTGTGGGTGATGGATAACCTTATAAATTCTAAAGTAAGGAAGTGACAGGATCAGATCTGAGTTTTAGATGGAGCACTCTGATGGACGGAGAAAGAAATAGACTGGAGGGGGCAAAGTGGAGACAGGGAGAGCAGTTAAGGAGAAACTAAAATAGCCCAGTTGAGAGACATCCAGGAATCCCTTTTCTATAGCTGAAAAAATGTATTTTAAAAATCTGGTTCAGGAAATCTGAGAGATTTTTATACTTTTTTTTTTTTTTTTGGTTAGATACCATGGGCACTAAGGCATGGATGTCTCCTGCTTAGCTTTACAAAGGTAAGTCTTAACCAGCTTTATTTATATGAGGTTTAGCCCCTTCTCAACACTGTAACAACCCTTGCAATATGTATGTTATAAGGAATGACAGGAGAAATTGGTTCCCGAGTGTGACTGTTACCTTTAAACTTGGAGGAGCCCTAATATCTCTCCCTTGTGAAATATTGGCATCTTATAATACTTCATGCACTGGTACCAGAGGATGCAGACTATATTAGACATCTTGATTCCAGTGACAAAACTTGTTTGCTCAACCTTATCAATAGGCCAGGTAAATGACGAAATTACATAATTCTCCACATCGACCATGGGAAAGGAGATAAAGTATTTTAAGGCAAAAGGTATTTGAGGTTATCACCAGGTGACTCTGTTTAATAAATAATAAAATTGATGAGGCTTGAAGCCATCTCAGAAAATAGGAAAGAAGAAATAGTAATCAATACAACTTAACCCTCTACCTCAACTGCTTAGTATTCCAGTTGGTTTCTTGTTTAGTCTGCTGGATCAGTGTCATTACCTGTTATATAAAATTCAGGAAGAGGAAGGTATTGGAAGGGGATGGTTGGTTTTTGAACAAGTTGAACTGAAGTGCCTCTAGGCCCATGATTCCAATATGTTGTCCTCAGAACAGCAGCATTGGCATTGCCTGGGGATAGAAATTCAAATTCTTGGGTCCCTGCCCAAGATTTACTTAATCATTAACTCTGGGGGTGGAGCCCAGCAATTAGGGTTTTTACATGCCCTCCAGGTGATTCTGGTGAATGTTAAAATCAAGACCCTTTTCTCTAGGACATCCAAGTAGAATTTGAACATTAGGTAGTGGGTGAATGAATCTGAATGGGAGAGGACAAGACTGGACTTGCCGACCTGAGAATCACCAGTGTGTTGCAGTTGACATGAGGTCTGCAGCCTCACTTGGAAAGATAGTGCGGAATGAAAAGGGAGGGCTGAGCAGTGGAAGAGGAGCCACTATTTCCAACTCTATAGAGTTCTATATATATATTTTTTTTTATAGTGGGCATAATATGATTTTTAAATCAGCGCGCCCTTTTTAATGAAATTTTTCAAGGCAGCAAAGGAGAGAGAATGCAACAGATAAAATCTTGAGGCAGAGGCAGGGTCAAGACAGAAATTTTTTGGATGGGGCTGACTAAAGCATGTTTAGGCAAAAACCTTGTATACATTATTTACATTTTACAGAATTCTGTAAAGTAGTTATTATTTTCCCTATGATGGAACTGGGGCTTTGAGAGGATAATATCTAAGATCACACACACAGGTGGAGCCAGAATTTTAGCTCAGTGTCAGATATAAAACCCTTGCTTTTTCCACAAAGCAACGTTGTCTATAATGTCTTGCTCAGCTCTTGGGACTTGAGTTATATCATTAAAATCATGGCCCCCAGAGAACCACATGATCTCTTACTGGACCTGAACTTTTGTGAAGTCTCCTCCCACAGTGACTCTGGGTTGGGCCATGTGAACTGCTTTAGCCAATAGGACAGTAGCAAACATGATGCAAGCCGAGACTTGAAAAAGCACTCACCCAGTGGAACTTGCCTGTCTCTCTTTCTGTTTCTGGAAGCTACAGGCATGTGAAGAACTCAGGGTGGACACAGGTCCAGTACCATCCACCAGTCACGTGACTGAGGCAATCTTAGACCACCCAGGCTAAGTCTATTGCTCCATGATCACAGTCACCTAAGTGACTCAAGGTGAGGCCAGTGTAACTGCCCGCCGGCCCCCGCCCCCCCCACCCGAGCCCAGCTTGTGACTCACAGAAACATGAGCAAATAACTGTTTTCAGCCACTAGTTTGGGGAATGTTTAATTACACAGCAATAGATATCTGATATATCTAGGCCCATTTCTGTGAGGGTAGGTAGAGAGGTAGGAGAGCATACTCCAATAAGACTTGTAGAGTTAGTTTTGTTTCTTAGATATTGTTCCATTAGGAGAACATTTTTCCTGTGATCTTTAAAATACCCAATTCCCCATTCTCAAGGGTTCGTCAAAATTCTTCATGATTCTTGCTTCTTGCTCAGCCTCCTGCTTTTCTAAATCCAGATGAACATGGGGAATTCAGTCATGACTTTTCTGTGTCCACTTTCCCTTCCAAAGGAAAGACTCAGTCAATTACAAAGTATGCCCAGAGGTTCTGGTTATAATTGCTTTATTAAAATAGGAAGAGTGAAAATAGATATTGTCTGTGGGCAGACTTGAAATTCTGATAAATCCTTCCAATTCAAAATACCTAAACTTATTCAATTAAATATAGTAAACAACCTTTCAAATGCACACTTGAAATAAAATAAGGTAAAGAAAAATTTCATAGGCCAAAATAAAGAAGAAAATAGAAACCAGAGTTGTAGCTGGGCACCATGCGAGATCAACTCTGGGTGTATATAGGGTGGGGAGTAACAGCTGAGAAACTTGCAGAGAGGCGGGGCCCTCAAAAATGCCACTGGCTTGGTCAATGGGAAGACTAGAAAAAAAAGATCTATTTCCAAAGAAGATAAGCAGGAAACATTAATTTTAACCTAGGCTCTAGATGGGAAAAAGTCTCTTTAAGCCTTCATAACTACCAGCAAACAAATGATTGTTTTAAGCCATCGAGTTTTGAGATAGGTTTTAGATGCAAGTTTATACTTCCTACCTGGTCCAGGAAACCCCAAGTTGAGAAATTAGCTAAAGTGATCCTAGATTTGTGTATAATTATTCTAAAATTGTGATGATATATGGGATTATGACTGTAAAAGCATAATGTAAATATATAAATAAGTATAGTTTTCTTATCCTAGGAGACTAGGAATATATAAATTTAATTTAATTTTTTCTTTTGTTTTGAATTAGTGATTCATCTTGCTGTGTGATCCTCATCAAGGATCTAGTCCTCTCTGAGCTTTTGCTTCTTCATTAGGTAAAGAAGGGGTCATTTTAGCCCTAGCTTTCTATGGTTCTGTGATTCTGTGAAATTATTACTTCATGAATATATGCTACAGTACTGTAAGATCTAGGGAATAGAAAATTAAGATCTTATCTAGGTCACTGTTTCTGATTAGCAAAGCCATTAGTGCTGGCTCATTTTCACTACCCTGAGGCTCTACCAACCTGAAATAGTTGGTGAGAAAGGACTCTTTTTCTTTCTAGTCTGACATCTTTCAGTGTTTGGATTGCACAGAACTGCCCGCTACAGTATCCCTGCAGATGGCTGTGTAAAAGACGTTGGGGACCAGGAGCACCTAAGCTGACTTGGGAAGACACATCCCCATGTACTTTTCTCCAGATGAACTCCATGTAGACACTAGCTGGATACAGATTCGGGCATACAGGGCAACTTCTCTGGGTGTGGAAGTTAGAGGGCAGGGATGATATCATAGAAAGGACTTTGTTTTCAGGTTAAATTTGCTTTATTTTAGAATAATTATGTAATATAATGTTCGCTGCACTTGAATATAATTGAACATAATTCGTGGACATTAATCTGTGCCAATGGAGAGCCGACCTGGGAGACAGAAAGCAAATTCTAATGTTATCAGTTGAGCTCCTTTCCAGCCACACATGGGCTTGTACTTAATGAGCCAATAAATTTCCCTTTTGTTTATGTTTCCAAATTAACTCTTGGTTTGGATATTCTGCCTCTTGCAGCCTAGACAATTCTGAATAGTAGTGGAAGCTACATCTTTCTGCATCTCTACCCCTCAGTTCCTGCCATTGCCCTCAGCCTGCCTCATTCCTGGTCTTGTTGGTTTCTTCATTGCCAGAAGTGGCCCAGAGTAGCTTTCTAAATTTATCTGCTACAGAGAAGTTTCTGTACCTGGTGCACAAAGAGGTGAGGTAGCAAGTTGCATAACTCAGTAAAGGTATCATTCCTGCTCCAGGATTTCTTCCATTATAGAACCTAATTGCATGATGATGCAAGTTGAGTGGGGACTAGAGAGAGGAATCAGCTAGAGCCCAAGAAATGAGCAAGACAACTATTGTAGAGATATAGGAGAGCTGGAAACCATTATTGAAGATGGTCTACAATTCACAAATGTGGTTTCATTTAATCTCCCCAATCACTTTGCTTTTACTCACGCTTTGCAAATTAGACTCTGAGGAGATAACTGCTTTGTCCAAAGTAATAGAGGCTACATTTAATGCAGGTATGCCAGAGTCTTATGCTCTTGGCTTTCTCTATAAGTGAGTTAAAAGGGAACTAGATTAGGCTGATGGTGGTCCCCAGAGGGGTGATGATAGGTAAAGGATATCAAAGCTTTTTAAAAAATGCATCTTCCCAAATTTTGTACTCTATCTCAATATATTTTAGCCTTCCATGTTAAAACACCATGGTTTGAGAGCCAACACCCTAAGCTTTGGAATAGAAGATGTCTGGATTTCCATCTTTACTACCCCTTATAACAGTGACACTGTGGGGGAAATTATCAAACTCTCCGAGTCTCAGTTTCTCCATCTGCCAATTGTCTTCCTCTCAGTATTGCAAAGGCTGGAGATAATGCTTATAAGGCTCAAATACTGTGGATATCATAAACAGGTATTTACATAGGTGAAACTATTTTAATATAACCCAGAAAATTATTAATGCTTAAATATGATCCCCTTTGAGTAAATTTCAAATGTTTCTCTATATTATTCTGATCTGCCTCAAATCATCAGCCCTGCCTTCTTGGAGTTACTTATCTTCAAGGAATCAGAGAAAGTACCTTCCAAATGTTGACATAGGAAAGGTCAGGGATAGCATGTGAGGAATTTCAAAGATAATCCCATCCTTCCCTTTCCTCTGCCAGACTGTTTTCAGCTGGTTCAGAGTAATTTATATGTCTGATTCCATTAAAGTATGTGGTATCATTTAGACATTGCAAATATACACCAATTATACTGCAACCTAATTGTAGAGTGACAAGAGATAAATCTAGAAGATACATATAGTATGAAATGGCCATGTGTGCTTCACTTATATAAGAACCATGCATAGAGGAACATTATGCTGAAAGTGAGGAATAGCTGAAGTTGTAATTCATGCAGACTCATATATAAATAACACTAAGGACTCCTAGGATATCTACAACTTAATCAGTTGACCATTAACATATTGTAAGATAAATGTAGGTCTGTAATTATCGTATGCTGCTGAAACCACCTTTATTTTCATTTAAAATCCTGGTTATATGATCTGTGGTGTATCTTCAGAAACTTTGTCAACCTTTTGAATTGAAGATATGTATAAGAAATACTGATTCAGGGCAAGAAATAAAAGTGCAATATTCTGAAACTGTAATGCAGCTTAAAAAAAATCTTACAAAAATAACCCCAGCTTAAAAGTGAAGGGACCATGATTGAATTCAAATTAAGTACAGAAACAAAAGATCACAATGAAATAAAAATCCTATAATTTAAAAGGTTTATTTGAAAATAGTTCCACATTCCAAAATAGAAACAGAAAATCACGATCGTCAACCAACATTTATTGAGTTCTCTATAGCAGGTATGCTGAACTTTGAATAATTGAATTGCACATTTTAAAAATAATCTGTCTTTTATGACAGAAATCAGGCAGTTCCTGGCATAATTTGACAGGAGTATTCTGCCTTTTCCCTGTCAGCATGGTGTGAGGCAATGCAATTAAAATCAAACTGTGATTTGTTTTGACTGGTGAGATTTTCTCTTTTCTCTCTTATGTAGTATACATATTTATTCACATGTTAAGGTTTATTATTAAAGAAATATAATATGCATTTTAAGTAATTTTATATTATTAGTACCAATGGAGATATCATTTGAAGATTGGGCACTGACTTAAGAAGTGCAATAACATCTAACATTCTGCCTGCTATTCCCTCTTGCTCTCTGAAGCTACTCTAATTCCCCCCATCCTGCTAAAGGTAGCAATCAAGCTGTCCCAGACTACTGATGCCCGCTCCTGGTAGCAACATGGCCCTATGGGCTTGCTTCTTACCTCTTCCTGTCTCTTCTAAGGCTAAAGGAACATCTTCCTTCTATGGTTCACTGCTGGCAATCTAGCCCTAGTGACATATTTTCTGTAATCATGAACCATGCTCATGCATCCCCACTACATACATACATACATACATACATACATACACACACACACATACATACATACATACATATTTCCTTCTTTTATTTTCTACTCATTGCACAGTGATATTAATGGTAAGATGTTTCTCTCTTTTATCTCTTCTTTCTTTTCATGGTTGGTTCAAACCATCTCAAAGAAAAACTTCCATCCAAGAGAAGGAAGCACAATTAGATACAAAAGTAAAATTCTACAGAAATTTAAGCTTTTAAAATTAATCCATATTTACCTTTAGACTTTTTCCAAGTCTATATTTATATCTTCCTTTTATAAAATTTCTTCTTCTCTAGTTCAGAATTCTCAGTGTAGTTTTCATTTATGTATTTCTTATTATAGGTAGGATTGAGCCTTTTTTTTTTTTCCCCATGTGGTTAAGAATCGTTTGAATTCCTTTTCTGGGGACCTGTCCTTATCCTTTGCCAATTTTCATGTTAAGGGTATTTTCCTCATTATTTCTAGGAGTACTTAATGTATTAATAGTTTAACTCTTATTTACAAATATTTTGGTAAGATATTTTTTTCCATTTGTCCTTTGTTTTTTGATTTAATGATTTTTTTTCCATGCAGAAGTTTATTTTATGCAATAAATTTTTTATCATTCTTTTCTTTTAGGTTTCCAGATTTTGAGTCTTAGAAAGTCATCCTTACTCCAAGAAATTATGCTGTATTTTTTTCTGGTATCTTTAGATTTTGTTTTTACATTAAAATTTTTGACACATTTGAAATTTATCATAATATACAATGAGGGGGTAAATAAAACTTATTTTTTCTCCAGATGACTATCTAGTTAGTCAAATACCATTTATCGAATAACTCATTTTTCCACCCACCGAAATGCTACCCTTATCATATACTAAATTTCTCTGTATATTTGGGTCTATTTTTGATGTCTCTCTTCTGTTCCATTGATTAGTCTGTTTATACATGCATCATAACTATATAGTTTTAATTGATGAGGTTTTATTATATGTTTTAATAAAGTTAGCACACTTTCCACTGCTCTTTTTGTTCAGAATTTTCTTGCCTAATCTTAATTACTTTTCCATATGAATTTTAGAATCATCTGGCCTAGTTTAAAAAAAATGACATATTTATTGAGATGACATTAAATTTGTAAGTGAAATTAGAGAAAATAAACATCTTTATGGTGTCGAACATTCCTATTCAAAACAATGTTCTGTCTTTCAGTTTGTTCAAGTCACCTTTTGCATCCTTCATAGTGTTTTCAAGTTTTCTTCATGTAGGTCTTTTACTTTCTATTTAAGTTTATTGTTAGATATTTAAATTTTTAATGCTCTTAGTATTTTCTTTCATTATAACATAACTGGTTTTTGTGTTCTGTAAAAACTATTGATTGCTATATATTATTTTGTATTCTTAAAAAAATTCTTGTTTGCAGTAGTTTTTAAATCTGAATCCAAATTTTTGGATTTTTGTCTCCCTCAAAATCATGCCATCTAAAAATAACGTTTAACTTCTCCTTTCCAAATTTTATAATTCTCTACTATATAATTGCATTGATCTCCAATACAACCTTAATTGTGCAATTGCACCTGAAGCGTAATATTAAATAATAGTGCTAATAGTGGGCATCTCTGACTTTGTTTCTAAATATAACTGAATGGAACGACTTTTGGGTTGTGGTTCTCAATTTTGACTACACATTAAAATCTCTTAGGCGCCTTTAAAAATGCCCAGGCCTCATTCCAGACTGATTAATCAGATTCCCTGGGAGACAGAACCAGATATCAGTATTTTAAACTGTTTAAAGATTTCCAAGTGATTTCATGTGCAGAAAGATTACAAACTAATGCTTTAATATTTTTTTCCCTTTAAACATGGCTCTTGCTTTTAGACTGAAATATATACATATATTTTTTTCATCATGTTAAGAAATTATGCATACATTTTATTGAAATTTTAAAGTGAAAAAGAATTCTTAAATTCTGTTCGGTATGATGATCATGATTTTCTCCATAGAACTATTAGTAGAGTGAATTATAATTCCAGTACCACTATATTAATATAGTGAATTATATTAGTGGATTTCCTAATATTGACCTATCCTTGCATTTCTTGAATAAAACTCATTGAGTATTATTCTTTTAATGTCTTGTTTAAGATTGTACTAAAGATTTTTTACATTGATATTCATAAGTGAGATTTACATGTCATTTATGTTGTGTGTAAGAAATCATTGACAGGTCTGGCATCAATGTTATACTCACATTATAAAAAGACTTTGCAATTTATGATTTAAAATGGTTTGGTTAGGTAGGTAGCGCATTGACAAGTTATAATTATTTCTCTAGAGAGGTCAATTAGTTGAGATTTTCAATCTCTTATTGGATACATTTTGGTAAATTATTTTTTCCTAAAAGTTAACTATTTAATCCAGCCAGATTTTCTAATTCATTTTCACAAACTTAGTCTAAGATTCTTTTTAATTTCTCTTGTTTTGCTATTTGTTTTCATTTTATGATTTCTTATTTCTGTAGTTGTAAATTTCATCTTGATCAGGTCAGCTAGCAATTTATCTAATTTTTAAAGCATTTTTCATTTAAAAATCAGCTTTTGTATTTACTGGTATTACTTTCTTTTTATTGTTTTCAAACTCATTAATTCTTTTATCTTTTACTGTTTACTTTTCTTTTTTGGTTTGTTTTGTATTCTTTGTTCTCTTTTGAGAAAAATTCTTAATCCACTTATTTTCATCTTTCTTATTAATGTATTAAAAGCTATCAATTTTCCTCTGTGCCCTGTTTGACCTATTTACTGTAGGTTCTGAATATGTTTTCATTATCATTGTTTTCTAAAAGTTCTCCAGTTTGGATTTGTATTTCTTTTTTGACTCAGGAATTGATTAATAGAGAGTTTTAAATTTTTCAGATAGAAGTAGCTTTGTGTTTTCCAATTTTGTTTTTTAATTTCAAATTTATTGTGTAACAATCAGAGGATGGAAATTTTTGAGTTTTTTTTGTGGCTGAATAAATATTCACATATGTGAGTACATTTCATGGATACTAGAAAACAAGATATAGTCTACATTCTAGGTCAGAATTTGATATACATGAATTATATCTACCTTATTATATTAATTTGATGTGTGATTTTTTTCTTACTCTTTGTCTTTTTAATATGTTATAAACTGAGAAACCTGAATTAAAATCTCCTGCTACTCATATACTTCTAAATATTCCTGCCTAGATATTAAGTAAATGTTTTATTTTCATTGTGAATTGAATCATTAGCATTATAAAGTAATTTTTAATGCTTTGCAGCCTGAATTCTACTTTGTCTGATAGTAAGACAAATTTCTGTGTTATTCTTTTGTTTATATTTGTCTAATACCTTTACCCGTTCTTTTGTTTTCAACCTTCTTGAATCACCTTGTTTCAGGAGTGCCTCCTGTACAGAGCCTGGAACTAGAGTTTGTTTTGTGATTTAATCGAAAGATATTTTTTAAAAAAGCGAGTCAAGTTCTTTTACATTAATTGGTATAATAGATGTTTTTAGTTTTACTTCTGTCATATTCTTCTTGTAATATTCCTTCACAGAGGCTATTTATCGATTTATTTATAATTTGTGGTGAAATGCTTGATTATAGTGGTGGAATAAAGATGGCTACAATTGTCTGATTCTCTTGTCAATCTGAATTGGGATCTATGTCCCTATACCTTGAATCCGGGTGACCTCTGTGAATGCTTTGATAAACAGAACATGGCAGAAATAAAACTGTGCTAGTTTCAGTACTCAGGCCTTAAGAAACTGGCAGCTTCTACTTCCTTTCTCTTGTAGCTACCACATAAGAAAGCTAAGACCAAATGCTGGGGAGGCTAGGTGGAGAGGCTTTGAGATCGCATGAGGGGGAAATGTAACTCAGCTGAGCCCAGACATCACTGACAAGGTGCTAGGCATGTGAGTGTAGCCTTCCTTGACCTCCAGAACGACCAAGTCACCAGCTGAAAACTACTGAGTGACTCCAGTTGAAACCATATGTAGCAGAAGAATCACCCAGCTGAGTATTTCCTGAATTCCTGATGCATAAAAATATGAGGTATAATAAACAGTTGTTGTCTTAAGCCACTGAGATTTAGGTAGTTTGTTACACAGCAATGGATAACAGAATTCTTCGCCATTTTCTTGTTTTGGGGAACATTTTTTTTTAATGTTCTTTGTATGTTGCTAAGTTTTGCTTCTTTTTTTAATATTTCTACTAATAGCTTTCTCTTAATGCTATATCAATCCCCTTTTTTATCATTCACCTTTGAAAGAGTTGGATTTTCCTGGACCAGCTATATTCCAGGAGTGGGAGTTGTACAGGGTGGGGAGGGGCCAGAGTCACTTTCTAGATTTCACAACCCATGAAAAGATTTTCTTTTCTACTGCTACACAGACAAACTGCTCCTTGAAAATATGGCTTATCTGTGTGAATTATTGTATACCTCTGAAGCAAATTGAACTGAGGTTCACTTTGGCTTCTGTCCTGCTCACCCCAGTTTCTGTACGCATTTTTTTTTTCAAGTGAAGAATGTAGATCTTCAAGGTAAGCCCTTCTCCTCTAGAAAGTGCACTTTTTGAGATCTGCTGCCCCCGGCTCTTCTTGTTATACTCTCTATGCTTCTTTTCACTTGCTTTTATGAGACTTTGTTTTGGGCAACCCTTAGACTTATTTTGGAGGCTGCAGAATATATCTGTTCTCTTTTACACATGAAAATGGAGTTTTCAGGATTTTGTTGTTATTGTCTCCTTTTGGTTTTGAATGAGTTCCTGGAGAGAAGGAAGAAATACTGACCTACATGGGCATATTTGTACCAGAAGTGGAGTATTTCTCTGAATTTTAAGAAAATCGGTTTAACGTGTTGCTTCGATTTCTTTGTATAGACACAACTTGGTCATTCTATTCAGAAGCAGCTGTGTGTGCATGCGTGTGTGTGTGTGTGTGTGTGTGTGTGTGTGTGTGTGTGTGTTAGTTTTAACTTAGCTGTACAGGGAGTTGAAAGAAGGGTGTGAGGTTGAACTGAATTGGTAAATGCATCACTGCTTTGTCAGTGTCTTAAACAACAGGAATTTATTTTTCACAGTTCTGGAAGCTGAAAAGTTCAAGATGAAGATGCTAGCCAGTTTGGTTCCTAGTAAGGACTCTCTTCCTGGCTTGCAGATGGTCATCTTGTCATTCTGTTCTCACATGGCAAAGAGAGAATAAACTTCAATATCTCTTCCCCTTCTTATAAGGGCAACAGCCCTATCAGATTAGGGCCCCATTCATATGACCTCATTTAGCCCTTATCACCTCCTCACAAGCCTCATCTCCAAATACACACATTAAGGGTTAATGCTTGAACATATGAATTTGAGGGACACAGTTCGGTCCATAGCAGGACTGTATGTGTCTAATGATATGTACTTATTTGACAAAGAAGTACTGTTTTCTTATATATCATTATACAGTTTGCCTCATCATTATACAATACCATGGTGCTTTCCATGGAGGCAATGCAAATTATTTCTTTTTTAATTGTGGTAAAAAACACATAACATAAAATGTACTATCTTAATCATTTCTAAGTCTATAAAGTTCAGTTATATTAAGTATATGCAAGTTATTTTTAAAAGCCAAAGATATAGCTGTTATTTTCTTTACTTAACCAGCATTTAAAGTTCTATGTTCACAACAATAATATTTATTGAACATTTACTTCTTGCTAGACATGGTATTGAGTGGTTTACATAGATTATCTCATTTAATACAGTAATTCTATTAGGATCTATTATTTCATCCTGTCTACTAGAGACTCAAGTCTCAGCTAAATAACTGGCCTAAGTTTACACAGTTAGTAACTAGCAGGGCTGGGATTCTATGTGTTTAAATTGAATCCAAACTAATTGTGGAACTCATCTTCTATCTTCATCTTCACCATATTTTTATTGTTTTTTTTTTAAATAAAATATGCTAATATAGATGTTTACTATATATTCCAGTATTTATGTAAAATGAACATTACAGATGCCTGATTTGTACTTTTAGTGACAGAGAAATAATCAAAGCAATTAATGTAAAACTGATGTGAAAAGGCATTTACTGTAACTTGCTTCTACAGAATGTGTTTTCCTAAGGTGAGTGAGTGGGCATAGAAAAGGATTTCTTAGCCTTGACACTATTGACATTTGGAGCTGGATAATAGTTGTGGGAAGCTGTCCTGTGCAGTGTAGGATGTTTACTAACACCCCTGGGTTCTATCTAGTAGATGACAGCAGCGCTGCTCCCCTCAGGTGTAACAATAAAAAACAAACAAACAAACAAACAAACAAACAAACAAACAAACTTCACGCATTGCCAGTTGTCCCCTGGGCGGGGGAGGGGGGTAAAATCTCCCACATTTGAGAACCACTAGCTTAGAATACAAAAATATTCCATTATTTAGACCCCAAATCAGTCATCTCAATGTTTTATGTATTAAAAAAAAAAAAAAAAACTCTATCGAATGCATTCTGTAAGTCTGGTACCATTTTCTAAGTGCTTTACAGGTATTAACTCATTTAATCCCCCAAATTATAAGATAGATACTTATAAGGTATGCAAATTATAATCCTCAACCCTATAATTTAGATACTATGTGGTAGATACATTACTAAGAGGAAACACAAACCCTGCTAGTCGGATGGTGAAGCTCCTGTTTCTATTCACAATGCTTAACCTCCTCTATAGCTGTGCTAGGGACTCCCAGTTGCCATTCTTGATAAAGTTTTCAATGTGATTAATTGAGAAAGTGATTTAAAAATATGAAATGATTTTCTTCCTCACAGGAAGAGAATATGTACTAAATCTAATAGAAAAGATAGATAGTGTAAATGATTACTTTGGCTATCTTGGCCTCTGAGCGTTCCTTTTCAGCCATCACTTAAGAATTACACATGGTTCTGGATCATTTATCCTCCCAGAACAATGCCTAGAAGAAAGCAGTATTCAGGTTTCTGTTGGTAAAGTACTTATAGATGTCAGTTTCCTAGCTGGAACTCCAGGATAGTTTTCCTACAGGTGTAATTTTCTAGTTTGTTCAACAGGGAAGTTGTCAATCAAAATGTCTGCTTCTCATCGCCCATTGGCTTATCGAAACAAGTGGTGTAGACATGTCTTCATGTGATAGAAAGTAACAAGGAAGTAAAGTCTGCTATGAGCTAGACTTCAGGTATAATACTCTCTATATTAATTTTCTTTTTTAAAACTTTATATTATGAAAAATTCAGTACTAGAGTTAGACTATATGTATTACTCTTAAAGATAGACTACACCTTAAGTTCATAGGCTTATTTCTTATTCAATTTCAGAACTTTCAGGCCTTCAGGGCTTTTCAGTTATCTTATATTTATGTTTTCTTTAAATAATACTAATAACCTTAGTGTTTTTTTTTTTTTACTATTAGTTTTAAGTATACAGTACATTGATTAGACATTTATATAGTTTATAAAACAATCCCCCTAATTGCTCTTTCTCTCCTCTGGTTTTCCACCTAGCCAATGTATTAATGCTAATTGCATTCCCTATGCTGTGCTCCCCATCTCCATGACCACCTATCTACTACTAATTTGTACTTTTTTAACCCTTCATCTCATCTTCCCAGCCCCCTAACCCCTCACCCCCTCTGTCCATCATCAAATTGTCAGTTTTTGATTAGTTTGTTCTTTTTGTTCCTTAGATTCCACATATATGTGAAAATCATATGGTATTTATCTTTGTCTGACTTATTTCACTCAGCATAATAACCTCTAGGTCCATCCATGTCGTTGCAAATGGTAAGATTTCAGTTTTTAATGGCTGAGTAATATTCTATTGTATATATGAACCATAACTTCTTTATCCAATCATCTGTTGATGGGCATTTAGTTTGCTTCCATATCTTGGCTATTGTAAATTGTGCTGCCATGAATATTGGGGTGCATAGATGTTTATGAATTATTATTTTGGTTTTCTCTGGATAGATACCCAGAAGTGCAATTGCTGGGTCAAAAGGTATATCTGTTTTTAATTTTTTGAGAAACCTCCATACTGTTTTCCATAGAGGCTATGCCAATTTGCAATTACATCAACAATGTATTAGGGTTCCCTTTTCTCCACATCCTTGCCAACACTTGTTGTTCTTTGATTTATTGATGATAGCCATTTTGACAGGTGTGAGGTGATATCTTATTGTGGTTTTAATTTGCATTTCTCTGATGATTAGTGACCTTGAGCATCTTTTCATATGTCTATTGGCCATCTGTATTTCTTCTTTGGAGAAGTATCTGTTCAATTTTCTGCTCATTTTTTAATTGGATAGTTTGTTTTTTGTTGTTGAGTTGTATGAGTTCTTTATACATTTTGGATATTAAGCTCTTACCAGATGTGTCATTTATGAATATCTTCTCCTAATCAGTCGGTTGTCTTTTCGTTCTGTTGATGGTTTCCTTTGCTGTACAAAAACTTTTTAGTTTGATGTAGTCCCATTTGCTTATTTTTTCTTTTGTTTCCCTTGTCTGGGGAGATATATCTGAAAAGAAATTACCGTTAGTAATATCAGGGAGTTTACTGCCTATGTTTTCTTCTAGAAGTTTAATGGGTTTGGGTCTTACATTTAAGTCTTTAACCCATTTTGAGTCTAGTCTTGTATACAGTGTAAGAAGGTGGTCCAGTTTATTTTCTTTTTCTTTTCTTTTTTTTTTTTTTTTTGCATATCTCTCTCCAATTTTCCCAACACCATTTATTGAAGAGATTGTCTTTACCCCATTGTATATTCTTACCGCCTTCATCATATATTAAGTAAGCATATAGTTGTGGATTTATTTCTGGGCTCTCTATTCTGTTCCATTGATCAACATATCTGTTTTTATGCTATGCCAGTACTATGCTGTTTTGCTTACTGTAGCCTTGTTGTATAGTTTGATATCAGGTAGTACGATACCCCCAGCTTTGTTCTTTCTTCAGATTGCTGTGGCTATTCAGGATCTTTTATGGTTCTATATAAATTTTAGAATTATTTGTTCTAGTTCTCTGAAAATGCCATTGGTATTTTGATAGAGATTGCATTGAATCTTTAGATTGCTTTGGGTAGTATGGCCATTTTAATGATGTTGATTCTTATTATCCATGAGCATGGTATATACTTCTATTTATTTGTATCTTCCTCAATTTCTTTTTCAATGACATAATTTTTTTGAGAACAGATCTTTTACCTCCTTAGTTAATTTGATTCCTAGGTAGTTTATTGTTTTTGATGCAACTGTAAATGGGATTGTTTTCTTAATTTCTCTTTCTGAAAGTTCATCATTGGTGTATAAAAATGTCACTGACTTCTGAATATTTATTTTGTAACCTCCTACTCTACTGAATTCATTGATTAGTTCTCAGTTTTTTTGGTGGAATCTTTAGGGTTCTCTACATAGAGTATCATGTTATCGGCAAATAGCGAGAGTTTTACTTCTTCTTTTCCAATTTGGATACATTTTATTTTTCTTTCTTGTCTTATTGCTGTGGCTAAGACTTTCAATACAATGTTGAAGAGAAGAGATGAAAGTGGGCATCTTTGTCTTGTTGCTAATCTTAAGGAAAACACTTTTAGACTTTCCCCATTGAGTATGATGTTGGCTGTAGGTTTGTCATATATGGCCTTTATTATGTTGAGGTATGTTCCCTCTATTCCCACTTCGCTGAGAGTTTTTGTCATAAATGGATACTGGATTTTGTTGAATAGATGCTTTTCTGCATCTATTGATATGATCATATGGTTTTTATCTTTCGATTTGTTAATGTGGTGTATTACATTAATTGATTTGTGGATATTGTATCAACCTTGCATCCCAGGAATAAATCAAACTTGATCATGGTGTATGATATTTAAATGTATTGCTGAATTCGGTTTGCTAATATTTGTTGAGGCTAATAACCTTAGTTTTTAACAATACTGGCACAGTCACTCATTCTATTTATCCCTGAGTACTATACAACTGTCTTAAATTAACAATATTAGCATTACTACTAACATGTTTACTAAAAACCATACATATTTTTCCCTCAGTTTTTGTTTTTTTTGTTCTTAGGCTATATCTCTTTAGGGATATATAGTCAAATTACTATGTTGTAAGGTTAATTTGGAATAACTCCTTTGAGTCATTATGCCAAAACTTTTGATTCTTGGGGATTGCTTTACTTATTTCTTTAATTTTTTCTTATAATTATGTAAAATATTTACATGATTCTAAGATTAAATCTACAAAACAAGTTATATTCAAAGAAGTCCAGCTTCTATCCTTGTCTTTCACTCATTTTTTTCTCTCTTCTATACATAACCATTTTTTAAAATTTAATTTAATTTCCTACTTTTTAATTTAATTTAATTTCCTACTTTTTAAATATCAGCAGATATATGGTTATGTTTTTCCTCTTAGAGAAACAGAGCCATTATATATATATTTTTTTCACTTACTACATCTTGGAGCTTTCTCTATAATAGCTTATTAAGATATTCCCCATTTCCTTTTGTGACTGCATAGTATTCCATTGCACAGTTACACCAGAGTCTATTTAATCAGTTTCTATTGATAAGATTGTTTTCAATCTTTTATTCTTCCAAATAATGTTGTAATTAAGAGCCTTGTACATGAAATTTTTTCCTATTACTTTTGGCAGTGGAGTCTTGTATGTATATCTTTTATTTTTGCCAGTGTATATTTATTTAGAAATATGCTTTAATAGTTTTTTTTGAGAGAATTTAAGACTGGTAAATTATTTGTTTGAATATGTATATTGCCTTTAAATGGTAGTTATGCTGGGCAAAGAATTTTAAGTTCGTGGTTATTTTCTCTCAGCACATTGATAAAAGTTCTCCATTGGCTTCTATTGTTGATAGTGAGCAATTTGCTGTTAAGATATATAATTATTCCCTTAGAGATGACCTGCCTTTTCTTCTGGTTGCTTTAAAATATTCTTTTGGTTTCAGAATTTCTATAGTTTCACTAAGGTATGTCTGGTATGAATATACTTTTATTTTCCTTGTTTGGTTTTCATTGTGATACCTTAATCTAAAGAGTCTTACCCTTCATCAATTCTGGAAAGAATTCTTACTCCTTTTCTTTCCTATTGTTACATCTCCTCCACTCTGCCTCCTTTAACCCACTACCTTTTCCTTCTCATGTTTTTGTTAGGTGTATTCATATTTCCTCATTCTACTTTCTATGTCTCTTGATTTTTCTTTCTTTTTAAAAAATTTCTTACAGGTTCTCAGTTTAGTAGTTTGGGGAATTTACTTAAGTATTCCTGTTCATATTTTTAAAAGTTGTACTCATGTTCTTATTAAGTTGCTTTTTAGTGCAAAGTAATTTTAGATGTAATAGGATGTTTACTGCATTTACGCTTGCCCTGAAATGCCCACTGAAGCAGCAGTCCCCAATCTTTTTGACACCAGGGACCGGTGCTCCTATGAGAATCTAAAGCCTGATGATCTGAGGTGGAGCTGAGGTGGTGATGCTAGTGCTGGGGAGAGGCTGTAAATACAGATGAAGCTTGACTCTCTTGCCCGCTGCTCACCTCCTGCTGTATGCTCAGTTCCTAACAGGCCATGGACAAGTACCAGTCTGCAGCCTGGGGTTGGGGACCCTTGCACAAAAGGATAAAAAATGAGCAAAAGGAGGCATCAAGTATTTCATATTCTAAGGGGAGACTCCAGCAACTGGGGCTTATGAAGTATAACCTAATTGGCTCTGCTATCTTCAGAAAAACCCAAGGGGTTAACTATATAATCAGAACATGAAGGAGAGAAGGAAATCATGGGACTCATGAGTCAGAAGTCTAGTAGAGAGTGTTTTTCTGCCTCCCAAAACCAGGTAGTGGAGGGAAGCACCAAGCAATATTGGCATCTCTTTTCCCATTTGGGTAGCAGACTTGCTGATGTACCTTTGTGCCTACCTGAGTGGCCGGTGAGGAGAACCTGAGAAAAATGGCAGTATGGAGCAGCATAGAGGCTCCAGGGAGAAGCCAAGATCTCTCTCCACTATTTGGCAGGCCAAATTCACTTGGGTCAAGTAGACACTGTGGAAAGTAGCCTTGACTATTTTGCCAGATGCCACTTGAGAGAGAAGGGTGAAGACATTGTAGTGGCAAGAGGCTGTGGGATGAACATCCCAGGACAGAAGCTAAGATGAGTATTGGAAGATGTGAGTCACCACAAGCTGCTCTCCTACAGAAGGTATGGTGGTGATCCAGGTGGTGATCCAGAGTGTGTTCTGGAGAACAGAGGGAGTCCAGCTGTGCTTTGTCTTTCTGTTCTTCACCAGAATCTTTCATTTCTTTGATCAGTAGCTTTAATGTTACTGCATTAGGGTAGACCCCCCTTTCTTGTTTTTTCTTGTAAGTGAATACGTTTATTGTTGTTTGCTTGTCATCACTACTTTTTATTCATTTTGTTTGCCCTATTAATCTCAACATTGGCCTTTTAACCTCATTAGGCTGTTCTTTGAAATACAGCTCCCTTGTGTTTGATGTAATTCTTTATACTTCATATTAAAGTGAGTCTGCTCAAGTCCATTCAGAATTCATTGCTAGCTTCCTCCTCTACTTCCAGGTGCCCTGTCACCACCCTCTCTTTCTGCACTAGCTTGAGCCCTCCTTTTCAACTGTGGCCATTGTCTGTCCTGATGCTCCTCATGACCAGCCCTCACATACACTTTGTGCTCCAATGAAGGGACCACTCGTGCAATCAGGTGGGAAGAGATCGATTTTTCCAGAGTGATTTATACCCTCTGATAATTGAGCTATCGTCAGTGACACTGCTGAGCACACAAAATAAAGCAGCACCTCTAGTTACAGGGAGAGCTCAATCCTTAGAAGTATCTGAAAATGGTGACAAGACCATTGGATATCAAAATAAAATTTTAGCATCATCAGAGGCCCCTGGGCAGCATATGTGAATTTAAAAGAAATATTTTATATTCAAGAAAAACCCTGCTAATGAAAACTGAGTTTTATAAGAGGTCATGGGCAAAGCCAAAAAAGTATCCTTGAACTTTGATATTACTTCCATATTCTTTGTGTTTCTTTCTATAAACAGAGTTTGTTAGGAAAGGTGTGCTCTCCTCTCCCATGGTCTTATTACATTTAAAAGTACAGATATACATCACCAACCACTGTAACACCATGTGACACAACAAGTGGTTAGGAGTTTTGGACTTGACAATCAGAGAGGTTTGCGTTTGAATCTTGACATTGCTGTCTGAACTTTATAAATAATGAAAATAAAAATTTAAATAGAAGTTGCAAGAAGGCTGTCTTCTGTGTAAACAGTGAATCATGGGAATAGAGGGACCCTTTCATATTTTAATAGGGTTTCTAGGTCATAGGCCCCCTATTTATTGTCCTACCTTAGGCTGACCCCACTGGATGACAGCACTAAGAATGATGATTTCTTTATCCCCAGAGCAACTGAAGACAGAGGGAAAAGGAGTAAATCTCTAGATTAGAGTTTTTAAGGTTGGGGACCATCTGCTCAGGTCTTTCTTCCTGGGCAGAGATACATGTAAAAGGGCAAATAGTATTCACACAAAACTTTGAGTTTCCTCCCTGCTTACTGGTAAAACCAACCAACTCAGAACTTTGAGAACCTTACTGGCTTCCCCTTGCTTTCCTGCAGTCAGAGTCTGAATATGGTTTAGAATGGAAATGTTGAAATTTAGAACATGGCTTTAATGTAAAGACAGAACTGGACTCAATCCTGGTATATGGTCAGTTCTCTGTAAATTGTGTCTATTATTATTTTACTTCCATTCAGCTTTTGTACTTCAGTCACACTGATCCTTAATCTTCCTTTGGATGTTGCTGTGTAGAGGAGACTTTAAGTGATTACTTTTGGATTCTTAGCTTTTATATTCTGTATTTTGAATTCTGTCCAGGTAGCCAACCTACCCATGCTAATTGTGCACTCTCAATACAGAAAGTATTTCTTAGATACAGAGTCTATTCCAGAGCATTCAAGGAGACTTGACAGGTCATTCTGGGATGGGCTCCATTCTACTTTGCAAATTTAGCTTTTTTTCTCAACCCATTCCAGCATCTGTCAATTTAAAGACCTTCAGTTTAGTAGCATATCCTCCAATTTAGCCAGGACATCTTATAAAAAGGGGTCAAAAGACCCTGATGCCTGGTTTTGAAAATGCACATATTAGTGCTTATCTTCTCTTCTTGTCTATTGATCAGAGCTTTGCCACCTATAGTTAGAAACTCTGTTAGGATTTTTGATAGTTTTCATGCTGTTTCATTTTAGCATCCTCCTTGGCCTCAGAAGTTTCTTTTTCTCTTAGTGCACATTTTCCTTTTCTGGCCATATCTCAAGTCATCCTTCTTTTGGGATGAGCTGTCATTATAAGCCCAGTAATAATTTAAAAGATGACGATACTACTAATAGATAAGATTTACTGAACATTCTCCAATAGTGTCCATGTTGTAACCACTTTATATATATGAACATATTTAACACTCACAACTGCCCCATTAAATAGATACCATTATTACCTCAACTGCTGCAAGAGCAGTTGACTATCATGTACAGTGGCAGCCAGTAGACAAGTTAGGCCACAGGGTTGCCTGGATATTCAGGAGCTGACTGTGAAGAGTTTCCTCTGTAGGCACCTCTGGGTTCTGGACACTGACATCTAAGATCCTGGCTCTAACAGTCCCAAATAAGGCACTCTTGTCATCAGCAAGAGCACAATATAAGAACATTTCCTACAAAATTTACAAAATGCTGGAATAATGTGTCATTTTCGCAAATCCCTTTACATGCAAGTCTACCAGATAACCTTTATGACATTACAACTGTATTCAGAAAAAAATGTTATGAGGTAATAATAATAATAATAAAAACACTAGAATAAGTTTACCTCTCTCCTCTTAACACAGTGCCGAGAAGGTAATTGTAGAGCTGGCTTTCCAAACAAAAGAAGTCGAACAGAAAAAGTCACTTCCATTTGAAAATCAGGTGAAAGTCAATGACATTCTTATAAAATTAAAAGACAGTATTTCCCAGGAGAGAATCTTTACATGCAAACTAATTTCTAAGGTCAAAAAAAAAAAAAAATCAGACAAAATTCAGTCCCAAAACAGGTAATTTTGAAAAGAGTCAATTTCAGAACTACTTGGTAAGTAGGAATTAGAAAGCTACAATTGTTTGGTTAATTCGACAGCTGACTTGTGTAGACAGAGCCTATGTAGGGAAAGGGGACTTTGATTTCAAATGTGCTGCTGCCAACCAAACAATGAAATGAAGAGAACAATAAACAAAGGAAACCTTTCCAAAGGCTCTCTTCATTTACATTCTGAGATTACTGGCCTCATCTCTCTGCTGAAATAGCCTTGCGTACCAGCCGTCCAAAAGCATAATCAGGTGCTAGTGGGAGCTTTCGCTCCAGCAAACTGTGCAAGAATATTTGAATGCTGCCAAAACTATAGGTGCCTATTTCAAGTTGTCATAGAATATGCTATAGCGTATCATAAATAAGGGAGGTATATTTATAAATCTGACATTAAAAATGTGTTCCTAAAATATCTCGTGTGTTCCCTGGCCATGTCAGCATAGAAATAATGTTTAGTATTTGTTTATTTTACTAGACCACCCCATGAACCTGGGGGAAACATGTTAGAAAAAAAAATTATAGCTACGCCAACTATTCTGGGAGATACACGAGCCCTCCATGTTTATCAGGTTGAGGGCACTGTATTTTGATGTCAATAAGCAATTTTTCCAGCCCGGTCTCCTGCCCGACCCTTTTAATCCATCAATATATTATTAGAGATAAAGTTGGTGGATGCCTGCTGCAGTTAGAAGATAAATGACATCTCTGAAGTCAGGCATTAAAGACTAGATTAAGGCCTTGTGACACCGTTTTCAGTGCTCATCTGTGCACTTCTGTTCAACCTATCACACTGAGTGACAAGAAAGAAAAATAATGAACTGGGCCAGGGGAAGAAGAAGGAAAAAAAAAAGGCAGAAAAAGAGAGAGATTTTTTTTCCCCCCTAACACACAAACTACATCAGTTCATACTCGGGATTAGACTGCATTTAAAGAAAGGAAAAAAGAAAAGAAAATGGGGAATTGGGAAGGACAAGGAAGGGGCTGCTCTATAAAGATGAAAATAGGCAGGCAAAAGGGACATGAAAGCCCGGAATTCCATTTCTGCCTGGTCCATGTAGCTTTTGGTACTCCGCCACCTGCCTCCCAGCCTCTCCCATGCAGACGTTTCCTCGTTGGCATCCAGTTGCTCTAGGAATCTGCTCCATCCCTGAGATGGGTGTGCTGACATAAATCTTGTTAAGAGGCAGCACTCGGTTCTAAATCTTAGTGAATTATGTTCTTCCATTTCCACCAAAGGATTTCCTTCACACTGCTACCATTGGTCTGGCTGGAGGTATTTAAAGATTTTTGTAACTGTCTTCTGACAGTGATTTGAATATGGCTCCTAAGTTGACAAATGTTGAATTTTCTCTGAATGTGTGGAAAACAGCAGCCACAAATTAATTGCAAGGTGCAAGCAAAAGGAAAAGGAGATGCAGGTCAGGAGTGAAGGCATTACCAGTGGAAAGGGCCCAGGTTTGTGGTCAGGGGCCTAGGATCTATTCAAAGGCTGATTATGCCAAAGCTTTTTCTCTATCATTTATGTAGAAATAACACCACCCCCTTGCCATATGTCATGCCATGTTTGTGAGGCTAGAAGAGACATATTCCTTGACCTCTTTGCTCCCAGTGCTTCATCAGTCCTCATCAGAATACAAGTCATGAGGCTTTTATGTGCATCATGGTGTTCCTGGCACCCTCCATTATGGAACACATAGAAGATCCTCTCTGGTATTTGGTAACTGAGTGACTGATAACTCCCAAACACCTTTCTCTTACCCCAACCTCTTCTCAAACTGCTGTGGAATATCTCACGTAAATTCTGCCATCATAAATGTCCCCTGTCGCCAATTAAACACTTGACTTTCTGGCCCTTGGCAAGCTTCTCCTGCTGTTCATCTCATTACCTAGGGTCAGTACATTCCATCCATTTCCAAGTCCTCACCTTTTCTTTCCTTTCCCTCTTGCGAGTCCCTTGTTCCTTCCTCACCTCTTTCTTTAGTCTTAGTTCAAGGCCTCTTTGTCCCAGGCTTTATCTCCTGATCCAATTTCTGTTCCTCAAATCCATCATGCCAACTATAACCAGATTGATCTTCCTCAAACTCTTCTTTGACTGTGACATTCCCTGCTCAAAATCTCCCACCATCTAAAAAAAAGTTCAATTTCCTTATTATAACATTAAGATTCTCATAAATCTAATCTAGTTGGATTTTTAGTCTCATTTTTTTGCTCTTCCTCCTCTAAAACCTAGGCTGTAGCAAAGTAGTTCACATGCTTCAGACATGGTTATCATTTACTCATTTCTACTTATTTGCTATTGTTCTTCCTTGTTTTAAAATTTCCTCTCTAAAATCTCCATCTGTCTCAATTCTATACCTACCTGATTCACTATCCTCCTCTTCCACATGGCTGTCCTTGTCTTCTCTCAGTTGTACATGGTATCTCATGTTGGTAGATACTGTGCCTTCTCTAAGATATTGTGCCTCATATTGGCAGAGCATTCTTAATTATAAGTGATATAACCTAGCTTGGCTCAGAAAGGCAACTGATTTGAAAGCCTGGTGATTATGAAAAAGGTAAGAGGCCTCTATGCCTCTAGAAAGATTGCCATATTCTTAGCATAGGTTTTGCCTCTGCTTCTTTGTAAATGTTGAGATCTTTCTCTTCAGCTGATGGCAGGATTCTTCCATATCAAAGGTGAGCTTGTAGGGTGGGTAAATTGCTGATGGCTCTAATCTCATATTTTTCTCATAAGAGACAAACTGATACTCGTGTTCTTTGACTCTGAAGGGAAAAGTCCTGGGCAAGACATCTGATTAATTCAGAAGTTATCAGATATCCAACCATGGGCCAAGAAAATAAGGCTGGGGGTAGGGGAGGAAGGTAATATGATTGTTCCAGCTGGGTACACATCCTCCAATTTGGACAGGGAGATTGTGGTTGATTGCAGAAGTGGCCGTGATCTTTTACTCTTTCTTGTGACTTTACATCATTTTCTATGAAGAGGAGGAGTCTATTTCCCCGTCCCTTAAATCTGGGTTGGCCTTGAGCCTTGCTTTGGTGTCAACAGAATGCAGCAGAAGTGATGCTATACCTGGACCAAGATGCCAACTCACAAAGTCGTGAACTATATAAATAGTCGTTGCTTTAAGCCATGAAATTTTGAGATGTTTTATTATGCAATAGATTTAATTGGCATGAAGGTGGAATCTGCTATGACAGCTCATTCCCTTGAAACCATATAATTTTGAGTAAAAGAATATTCCCTGGAAGCTGAAAAATTGTGTTCTGTGTGGACAAAACCATGAAGGGTCAGGTATAGCCATTCCAGGCACTTAACATGAGATCGCTGCATTTTCTTTTCTCTCCAACTAGACAGTGGACTCCTGAAGGCAGTGTCCTATATGGGTCATCTCCTGTGACTAGCAGAGGCTAATCTTAGTGAAATGAGTAACTAGATGGGACTTATTCTACATAATTCTAATTTGTGAGGGCATAAGACCTAAAGATTTTATTACTGACTTATCATTAGGACTCACAGTGGTAAGTTCTTACCTAAGAACTCTAAAGATATTTCTGCAAAAAAAAAAAAAAAAAAAAAATTCCATGTGCTACATAAAAATGCAAACTTGGTGCCATACCCCAGCAATATTTCTGTTAAAATTCAAGACTAAACCATCTAATGGAAAGGAAATACTTCTAGCAGTGTTTACAGTGCAGTTTTTATCCATTCTCCGCATGGCAACTGAGCTTACTTTTTGTCCATCACAGATGAGACATCCACGGCTACTATTTGTTGAGCATCCACTATGAGTCAGGATCTTAGCCCATTCAGACTGCTATAATAAAAGTGCCATATACTGGGTGGCTTAAACAACAAGCATTTATTTCTTACTGTTCTGGGAGCTGGGAAGGCTAAGATCAAGGCTCCAGCAGATGTGGTGTCTGATGAAGCCTGCTTTCTGATTCATAGGCAGTTGTCTTCTCGTTGTATCTTTACCTAGCAGAGAGGTGAGAGAGCTCTCTGGAGTCTCTTTTATAAGGATACTAATCTCACTAATGAGGGTTCCACTCTTATAATCTAATTACCTCCCAAATGCTCTACCTCCTAATACCATCACACTGTAGGTGAGAATTTCAATATATAAATTTTGGGGAGGATGCAAATAGTTTACAGCAGCCAAGCACTGTGATTGTCATTATATAAACACTATCTCATTTAATTTTGTCCTCAAAGTAGTTCTGTGAAGTGATTATTCTTTTCATTTTACAGATGAAAAAAATTGAGGATCAGGGAAGTTAAGAATAATTGCTCAAGTTCACACAGGTAGTAAGTGCCTAAGCAGTGATTTGACCACAGGACTCTCCTACTCTTTAGACCTTTCCATATTTGGATAGTGTTACCGGGGGTCAAAGGGTAACCTACAAGTTGAGATAATATCTCTTTATACTAGTCTTGTTCTCACTTGTGGGTCTATATATTCACTGGTTTCTTCATCCTAAATTTTTTTTTTTTTTAACCTTTTCATATTTGTCTTGGAGCTAATTATTTCCTTTAGCTTATCATAGCCTCCAAAGCACAGGGATGATTGTCTGTTTAGGGTCATGTCTATGAACTGTAAGTAAATAGTTACCATTACTAAAATTCTTGGGAAGTCACATATAAAGGTATTCAAACAGATAAAAAGCTTCAACGAACCACCCTTGCACATGTAGCTAAAGCTAGCTGTGCTAGTTCAGGAGGTGATCATAAGATATGACCTCTGCCTTCATAGACCTTAGAGACTGATGGGAAAGATAGACATGGGCACAATGGACACAATGGCCTATCGATGAGGAATGTATATTAATGCTAGGTGCATAAGTACTTATCTGAAAGGGTCACAGAGGAAGAGGAGATGACTTTATCTGTAGGAATCAGGGTATGTTTGCAGAAGAGATGAGCACTTGAACTGAATCTTGGCAGAAAAATGGGAGTTAGAAAGGCAGAACTAGTGTGGCATTCTAGTTTAGAGCCTCTGTTAAAAAATGCTTAGTATGTCCCAGAGACAGAGAAGGAGCATAGCATTGCCTTAGTCTTCATTACTATCAAGCATCATTTGAAGCAAGTTGATAAGGTGGAGATGAAGGTCACAGCAATGGAACTATTATAGGCTCAAGGGATGAACAGCGAAGATCCTCTAAGCTATTGTGAGTCTCTGGGTCTCAGTGGTAGTGGCTAGCTTAGATGATCATTCTCTGGGAAGGATACTGACACCTAGGCTATTTCAAGGTATTTTCTTCATTATGAGGAAGGTATTTTTAATTGTGAAAGTGTAAAAGTAGGAGACCTACCGAAGGAAACATCTAGTTACAGGAGGTGAAACACAAGGCAAGTTTTAAGGAAATGGATTTTATTAGACATAAACCAATTAAAAATATTCTATAGAGAAATTACTGAAAAACCTGCATATTTCTTAAGAAAATGTGGGAGAATTAAAAATAATTTCAATTTTAATTTGTAAATAAGACCAACAGATTTTCAAGAAAGCCAAAGAGTATATGATTGTGGTAGTTTGAGTAGTATCTCCCTAAAATTTAAGTCCACCAGAACTTGAGACTGTGACCTTTTTTGGAATAAGGGTCTTTGCAGATGTAATTATGATAAAGGTTGAAATGGGATTATACTGGATGGTGGTGTGCCTTAAATCCAAGGACTGGTGTCCTTAGAAGAAGAGAGGAGAGGACATTAGACAGAGAGAAGAGGAGTAGTTCATATGAACACAGAAGTGGAGATTGGAGTTAAACTACCACAAGCCAAGGAATGGCAGGAGCCCCAGAAGCTGGAAGAGGCGAAGATGAATCTTCCCCTAGATCCTTCGGAAAGAACATGGCCTGCAGTTTGGACTTAAGACCACCAGGACTGTTAGAAAATAAACTTCTGTTGTTTTAAGCTACCCAGTTTGTGGTAATTTGTCCGGGTAGCCCTAGGAAACTAAGACAATGATTAATGATCAAGTTTCAGGAAAGGAAGGAATCTGGAGCAGACAAGGCTTCCTAGAGGAGGTCAGGCTGGAAAACAGAAGGGCATAGCGAAGTAAAGAGGAGAAGGAGGACTTTCTTAGCAAGAACAGCAGCAGTAGCAAAGGTAATGAGGTAGGAATGGGCAAGACAAGGGAGACTTCTGCATGGGGAACTGATCTTGCTTTGATTTGTAAATGGTAGGCAACTCCTGGATTGCTTTCCTCTTGATACAGATGTATCACTAGAAATAATCTTGTATTTAGCAATCATAATAAGGGGAAGATTTTTGGTTCCCAGGTAGACCAAAGATTGAAGAGAAAATTATTGCAGAAGAGAATTGATCAAGAGAATTGAGGTGGAGGTTTTCCCAATAGAGAAACAAAATTAGAAATGTTGTTAAAGCAGATGTTGGTATATATCTGTGAAAAATAGTTCCTGATATTACATATCAGGATATGTATAAACAAACAAATTAGCTAACTAACAAAAACCAAGGGTGTTGTGAAGGACAGAGAAAAGAGTGGATTCAGCATACACACACAATCTCTGGGGTGGGTAAGAAGAGGGAGGAAGTAGGGAAAAGAGATCAAGTTAACTACTGTTTGAGCTACTGTTCCCTGATCCAACCACCAGATGGTATCATCAGTTTATGACAGCTTGGTTGCAGCTCAGAATGGCCAAGATGAAGAAAGTGTAAGTGCCTATGTGCATTCAGAAACGTGTGAGGCATGGGCTATTTACAGGCTATGTACTTCTAATTGAAGTAGGGATCTAGGAAATGCAGATGTTTCCTAAACCGGTCTCCAACTTTACAAAGTTAAAGATGGTCATGGACTGCAACTGACTAATGAATGGAAAATAAATAAGGAAAAGCTAGAGAAGGTTTATTAGATTTATGTTAGTTCATGTATTGTTCTACATTACTAAAAAGTCACAAGGAATTTTAGGATTGGAAAATACTTACATTTTTCATGTCTTATTTTCTGAATATTGTCTTAGGTCCTCAGGTAGATAATCCGGAGACCCAGAAACTATGTGTTATTCATTTTTCAACCCTCAGCAGACACAGAGTACAGGTGCTTAATCAGTGTGTACAGAATGAATGAATTCTATAGAATTCTGTAAATGAGACTGGGGATATGGTCAAATATGCTGTTCCTAATAGTGATGTGGTATGGCCAAAATAATTTTTATGAAGAAATGGAATATAAGAAAATTTCTCAGTAGGAGAACTCCTTGAGCTTCTGTGGTAAGCTTCTAGGATTTAGGCTTTATCAACCCCTCCCTCCCACTATGCGACTTGTAATTGGCTTCTGGAAGTGCTCATTCTCGTTGCTTGGTCTGAAACAGTGAATCCTTGATTTGCAGGGACACTTCTGAAATAGGGACGCACCTTGCTGTCTACATTCCTAGGAAGGGTACCCCCCCTTACCGCCTCTCTCTCTCTTTATATATATATATAGATATAGATATAGATATAGATATAGATATAGATATAGATATAGATATAGATATAGATATAGATATAGATATAGATACACACACACACACACACACACATAATTATTTATTATTATTTATACCTACAGCACCTGGTCTTCCTAGGTGTTCTCGCATCCAAGTACTAACCAGGCCCAACCCTGCTTAGCTTCTGAGTTCAGACATTGGGCTTGTTTGGGATGGCATGGCTGTAGACCATGGACCGTGGCTGCACTGGAGAGTGAACCCAGGACCTTCTGCGTGTAAAGCAGACGTGCTAACTGTTACACTATGGAACCGCGTCCAGGGCCTCAATATTTTTGTGAGGAGAGAAGAATTGGCGGATGGGAAGAGGAACCTCAAATGAGGCTTTTGGTAACTCCTGAGCTGCAAGTACAGTCCTGTCCTGTCCCATCCCAGGATTTGTCCCAATGACCACCATTGTCTGATGTTTTGAACCAAAAATAACTTATTGAAGAGGTCGAGGTGGTCAGAATGGGTCTTGATGTGGCCCATCATAGGGAGTAAAATAAGTAAAAACTAAACTTTTGTGCTGGTTGTAATCATATCAAGCAAATCTATATTCTGTAAGTCATCTTCCATCATCTAATACTTTATGAGCCATGGCCACCATGACCCTCTGAGAACGTGCTGATATGCATGCCATTGTTCTGGCCATGCACGCACACTTCCGTTTAATATGTCTAAACTAAAATAGAACATTAACCTGTCCCCTCACTGGAAACATGGAGGGACAGTTTTTTCTCCCTTAAAGGATTCAGATGGTACTCATCTAAAAGATTGGACCTATAATCGAATGGAACCCTACCCCATCCACTGTGCCGTTCAAAATTCTTTCAGATTTTCAAGTATTTAATTTCATGCATTCATGTCCTGGATGCTCCATGATTATCTTACTCTGGAAGAAGCAAGTACTCAGTTGACCATGGAAATCCCGAAGATCTTCATGAACTGAGCTTGTCATTGCCATGGCCCCTATCCTAAATAACCCAAGCCATCAGTATCTATGAGGCAGAGAGCCTAAATTAGGGCAGGACCATGCTCGGCAGGGCAGGAATAGGGTCCTTCACTATGAGCCACTTACCAGGACGGAGATGATTTTAACAATTGGGACCAAGATTCCAGCAATGGAGGCCACCTCTGTAAGCTGGCGAAGGGCAGGAGAGACCCCTGCAGAGGGGAAGTGGAAGCAAACCGAACCAATTTTTCCATAGGCAAAGTCCTTTCTAGAAGCAGGGAGTTTGGGAACTCAGGTTTGTAACATCAGATACAGGGTTGGGTCTTTGCAGGGAAGACAAAGCCAGAAGAAGCCATTCTATTTCTTTAGTCCAAGGGGAGGCAGCCAGGCCCATCGCATTGCCTGAGACAGGGCCCTTCCTTTTTCCTCTCTACCTGCATCTCCTGGGCCCCGCTGGAACGATTGTTGTGCATCTCAGTTTTTTCATCACGTGACTTGTTTTCACAGCTCTTTACAGTGCAGATGTGCCCGTGTGCCTATGCCTTCCACATGGCTTCTTATTATCTGTGAGCTTTCTCTCTCTAGCCTGGCCATAATGAGTTATCTTAAACATGCCCTCAGATTCCCTAGCTGACATAGAGTCTCCTTCTCCTTCTAGTGCCTTCATCATCACTGTCTCCTTTTGAAGATTTTTTTTTTCAGCTCTCTCTTTTTCAAAAGATTACTTTGTCACGATTATTCAGGAAAGAGTTTTGCGCCTGTAGGAAATATTAATAGACTATTATGAGGTCCTACAACTAATTTTTCCACACATATCATCTGTCTTTGCATGGTTATTAAACTTCAACAATATTTCATGCAATGCTTCCCTGCTAAATTAATTTGGTTCCTTCTTTTCTGGCTTCTTCTTTTCTGTCCACAAGCTTTAAAATTAAATTGAATCTTCATAATTATAGCTTTTTGTTGTTCTCCTTCATATCTTTTTCTTTTTTTCAATTTCTCTATCAAAGGAGCAATAAAGACATAAAGAAGCAAAATTATAACTCTAAAAGACCCAAATGGTCTGGAGTTTGATGGGGTTGAGGTTGGGTATCTTTTAAGTAGCAGGAGAGAGGGTGAAGAAATTCAGACCTGCCTGGAATGTAAATAAATTGGTTCTGATTTATCCTGGGGCATTGGAAACAAATGAGAATTGTTCTCTTAATCATGAAACTTTTATGGCTGCTATAATGTTCTTTTTTTGTGTCAAGTGATACTCTCATGTTTTAAAAAAGTAAATATTCTCCTTATATTTACACACACACATGCACACATTTTCACTCATGGTTAAATTTTCCCAAAGTCATATGTAGTCTCTTTTAAAATCCTTTTCTTAGACACCAAGGAATCTTCACTTTTATGTTATATATTTTGAAACTGGTGGATGAAGAGCTAAAACAACATTAGTGCTTGGGGTTGACCCAGCCAGACACCAACCAAGGGGCTAGTGGGAAGTGGAACCAGGGAGAAGCTCTGATAGGAGATCCTGAGAGTCTGAGGTAAGAGCTGGTTAAAGTTCATTAGGGAAATTAAACAATAAAATCCAAACACTGGGGAATTCTCTACCCCTTCCACCTTCTATCCCTAAGCTCCCTGTTTTAGGAGCTGCCCCATAAAAGAGATGAAATTTCCAACCTGATAGGTATATCTGATTGGGCCCTGTTTCCTAGTAGGTGGGACTACTATGCTTCAAAGGCCAGTGCCCATGTTCAGCCTTTCTTCAGATGGAAGCAGGGCCTCCCTGGGCAAGCCAGCCATCTTTGTGAGTTTACCCTGGAGCTAAACTGTTGCCTGGGCAGGGGATCCAAGACCCATTTTGGTGCTTGGTGCCTCTCTCTATCCCCATTTCTCTCCCCCATTAGCTGCTTTCTTCAACACACTTGCAAAGCAAGAAATACTCTCCTGTTCACAGAGGAAGGAAAACCTAAAGATGACCTAGTCCATTCTTCTCACATGATAAAGAAACTGATTAAGATCCCAGGTGTCCCCAAACCCAAATCATATCCTATACCCCTTATTCCTAGCACCATTATTCTTCTTTGGCTTTTAGTCTGCATTTAAACACTAACATTGTATTGCTTTCTTAAACCTCTAATTCAGAATATTTACTAATTTAGCTTTGGCAATTTTGGATTAGTAAAATACTAACTAATAAAAAGTATAATATCACACTCTAAGAGGTATAGTCAAAGAGAGTTTTTAAAAAGTTGATTTGAATAATAATTTCAACATCTAGGGTTTCTTTTCTAAAGCTTTACTTTTGAGAGAACCTGGCAAAACTTCTAATTATCTAGCAATCTTATTTGCCATGCCTATAGATTAGAAACAGCGACAATTTCCCCATTTAAAAATGGACAAACCAATTCTTAAAGTAGTTCTGTTATTCCTAAAATGATGGCCATTCTGCAGTGAGACCATGGATCACCAATAAGTTTATCTCTACAACCTTATTAGCTCGCTGAAGGCTGTGATGTGATCATAATTGATCCTCAGGGGCAAAAAAGGAGTGCCTCAACCATTGCGTCCACCTGATCACACTGTGAGGCCAGAGCCTCACAGGTATCTGAAGTAAAAGATTCAGTGCAGAGATGAGGTGGCAGGGGCCGTCAATCACCAACAAATTTGTTAACCTCCACTGAACCCAGATCAGGTGAGTTTAAAAGCTCAATCAATTTCATTGGCTGGAAATGAATCAGATACCTCCTCTGGAGGACTCACCAGGGAAGCGAACCTGAGATGAGCTGGGGACTCACCAGGGAAGAGGACCTAGGCTCTGCCCCCAGGTTGCTCCCACTCCCTCCACAACAACACCAGACCCTAAGCAAGATAGACTGTGAGGAGCAGTATAGTAGGATTAAGTAATAATATTCCAGTCACCATGTATTGAATAATTGCTATGAATCAGACTTTTTTCTAAGTCTTTTAACTAGATCATTTTGTTTGACAAAGAGAGAAGTGTAGGGGTAAGAGAGAAGATAACACACATTTGTTAGTTCATTCGCTTCTTCATTCACAAACATTCTCAGACCAGTCACTTTCTTCCAAGCACTGTACTAAGCACTGAAGACATAAAGTGAATAGGACAAAGTCAACATTCAATAGAAAAATGTCAACTGTAAAATGCAATGCAAGGTTAAACACTTTGCAGCTTATAATTCTGATGGGAGGCTGGAAAAAAAAAGGGGGGGTCTTTATTGAAGAACTGCTAAGACAGCATTAGTTCCTGTTTTCACAGGAGTGGTGAGGGCATAATAGGCAGCAGGGAGGCCCAGTGCCCTGTTAGGCAAAGATGCACCATGTGGGAGTCTCCGATGGGCTACTTGCCAAGGGCTGCCTGAGAGGCATGCAGGGGAACCTGAAGGCTGAATGAGTGGAAAGGGTGGTTATAGGGAAGGAGAAAGTTCAAAATTCCCCAGCGATTGTGAACAACACACACTCTATCTCCACCGTCTTCCTCACCCATTCATTCTTGTCCCTTCTCTCTTTTTTCCCATTGCCAGCCATCTGCCTCTCTGCCACCGGCTTAAACAGTGTAAAGCTCAACTTCAATCATACTAATAATAGATAATATTTACAAACCCCTTACTCTGTGTGCCATTCTAAGCTCTTTACAGATGTATAAACTAATTTAACCTGCACAACCTTAAGAGATAGGTACCATTATTATCCCCATGTTATAAATGCAACAATGGAGACCATGGGATGTGGCTTGTCTCAGGTCACAGTGTAAAGGGAAAGGAAAGGAGAAATTGACATCCAGGCAGCCTGGCTCCTGAGTCTGCACTCCAAGCATCCAGGCCAGGCTCTGCTGCCTCCTGTGTCATCCTCCAATTCAGACACATACTCCAGTTCACTACTCATTACCAAGTAAATCCCAACTTTAGCTTGAAACATGGCTCCCACTGCCCACAGTGATCAATCACTCTACTTCAGCAGGCAAACAGAATTACTTCATGTCATTTAACACTCATTACCTCCCTTGGCTTCTTGCTTTGCTTTTACCCCTCCACTTGGAATGTCTTTTCTTTTCCTTTCCAACTCTACATCCTACCCATATTCAATGGCCAGCTGAAATTTCTTGTGCCCTGTAAAGACTTTCTTCATTACCGAGTTGAAAAGATGCTCCTCTTCCTCTGAACTCGTAATACTTTTTAGTTCACACATATCTTAACATCCTTATATTACAGACAATTGCAGTACCTTATAACGTAACTAAGGTGCACGTGCTTTTTTCCACTTGATTTGTAAGCTTCATGAGGCCCTCTCCTCTGTGTTCCTCTGACACTCACTCAAGCTCCTTTAGCTGGTCTGCACTCTAGTTCCCCCTGTGACTAACACTCACTTTTATTTGGCCAGTGCCCATGACACAATGAACACTCATGGCTAATAGTAAGATATCCTGGCTCGCTCAGGACTGTGCCATTTAAACATCTGTGGTTTATATGTCATTATCGACAGTGGACCGAATCACTTTCAAAAGTATCACAGTGTAGCAAATCAATCATGGTTATGCTGCTAAAGGCCACTCTCTAGACAGGGCAGGGTGGCATCATGGTTACGATCTTGGGCTCTGGAGTCAGACTCCCTGGCTTAGAAACCGAAATCTGCCACTTACTAGGTGTGTAACCCTGAGACAGTGTGCCTCAGAATCTTCTGTAAAGTGGGTATAATAACAACAATCCCTCACTCTAGGTTATTAGCATGAGCAAATGAGTTAATCGTGTAGACTGGCCTGGCATGCAATAACAGTGCTCGCCAACAAGAGACTCATGTGTTTGGGCATCCACCAGTCAAGCTGTACCTTACCAACTATTAATTGTCTTTGTTCATAAATTTGTACGTGACAGTAGTGCTTAATACTGTAACCATGAAATTGAATTAAATGTTACATAAACTGATGATAAATGTGAAAAAAAAAGAATCGTTCCTTCTTTGAACATTAAATTAAATGCTTTGGACTCAATAAAGGTGAGTCACAAAAAAATAGCTCTTGAATTAGATGTAGGAAAAACCACTATAAAAGATTGAGGGGAAAATCATAAACATCTAGAAAATTTCTGCACTTAGATTGCTTCATAAGTGAATTTAAGTTCTTGCTGTACTTTATAGAGACTGAAAATGGAAATTGAGGGTGATGCATTTCCACGCGTGTGGTTTGTGCAAGACAGGGAAGGCAGAACTCTATTAGTGTATGCACATTAAAAGAAAAGACCTTGGCCCTACCTAAAAAACTGATGAATAAATGTATGTCTGTGTGTTTTAGTTAAAACATGTAACTCTTTTTTTAAAGCTTCACAGCTTTAGTGGACTCTTTCAGTAACCACTATTTCTCATCTGGAGAGTGTTAGATAGGAAGACATCTCTGAACACTTTTTGAATTAATGATTGAACAAACGCATGAAATTAGAGCGTGGTTGCAGAATATGCTGTTGGCCTGGCTCATTTTCCCTTGGCCCTCGCCTCTATATGTCAAGCCTGCTTACTAGAAATGCCTAGCACTTTCCTTCTGAGAGCTTTTATTTTGGGCTGTGGGAATCACCCTGCTCACTCACAGAAAAGCCACAAGTGAGTTCGGAAGAGTTAATACCTCAGAAATCAGCCTCTCCTATAACAGACAGGGCCTTGGTAAATAAATTTCTCAGCTTCCTTATCCCACCATTGAGATATCTCTGAAGCATACTCTATACAGTCTCTCAGAGGTCCACGGTTGCCTACAGTGATAACTTACTGGATAAGGCAGCTTCTACTGACGGCCTATCTTCTCTGCTTCACTTCCTCACTCCCTTAATGATGTTTCCTAAAATCATCTCCCAAATCTGCTTCAGGGGGAACCCAAACTAAGACATAGGCCCAAGCCTCAAGGCCTAGGACAATGCCTTTCACAGAGATGTACAAACCTGATCAAAACAAAGACCACAGATTTACTCAGAACAAGTTTAAAAAACAACCAACGACACTTGATTTGACCGAGGTTGATATAAAAGTTTAGATTTTTAAGTCAACAAAATGTTACCATTTTAGTTGTTACCAGACCAGTTACCAGAATACATTTTTCAAAAAATAATAAATCCTGTTGTATTTATGTGTGCATCAGCAATTGAGAAGTTCAAGCCACTGGCATTAGGCTTCAGATACAGACACGAGAAAGTCAGTAAGCTCTGCTTTATTTCCTGTTCTCCTATGTTCTGATCAAGCAAGGAGGCTATTCTCTAGGAGTTTCTGTGTAGGCCTGCACTAACCTCAAGTTGGTTGAGAGGCAGGGCAGTGGGGAGGTCCCTGAAGTGGGTCCCTAGGCTCCCAATAATGGGCCATATGTCCGTGCGTAAAAAACCCTCTCTGAGGCTCAATACCTCTTCTGATAAAACAGCCCAAGCTCTGAGTGGTTCTGAGGTTTATAACAGTTTGAAACCTCTCACTAATTCCCCAGCTCACCCCCACCCTGAGCGCAAGGCTTAGACTGTGTATTCTAGGATGAGCGTGAGGCCCCAGGCGCCATGCCAGACCTGATGAGGTCTGTAGACTCATGTGAGCAGCAGCAGCTGCCTGGGAAGTTATCCAATGCTCCATCAAACCTCAACAACTGTCCTGGGACGGCTGTGCTGGCTGGGACGGCCCTCTGCAGCCGGCAGAAGCCTGTGCACACCTGTGGTTAATCCCCCAGAGCAGCAGTTCCGGCCAATGAAGAACAGGCGACATTTGGGTTGGGCATGGAAAGGTGAACAAACATTGCCCAGTGCCCTGCCAATCGCCAGTCCCCTCATTCTGTGTTTTTTTTTTTTCCTTGGGCAAATTTGGTTTCCTGAAATTAATTATTCAACAGGAGGTGACAGCCGGTGTATAGCAGCACTGTTGGAACAGAGAATAAAGAGGCACATTGGACACAGCATCTGCACCTCCCAGACCCTGAAATTTAAGATCTTTATAAATGATCTGTTAAAACTATAGTGACGATAAGCTTATGAATCATGATCTATATTAATCAGGGCTGCTGATATGGAAAGATTAATTGAAACGTGCAGTTCTACACAAATGATAAAGTGGTAACAATTTAATATCAGACAAGAAGAGTGAAGAAATTACACTCCAAGCTTCATGCATCATTACTATGGATATTAATATTTTACCCAGCGCAACAGCATCAGGAATCATAATGAAAATCCATAAGTGGTGCACAGACATGATTAAATACAACAGTCTTTAGGAGCTGTTTGGTGGCAGCAGTTGGGCCATATTTCACTCGGTGGCTGGTGATTTCAGTGATAGAGTCTAGACGAGGGTGATTAAAAATTGTTCCTCCTAAAGGCTGTTAACCTTTTACTACTAAAATGAATTTCTTTGATTTTTAAATTATGTCATTCTCTTTGCTCTTTTCAAAACCAAACTTGATCTCAAACCCTGACAGGATGCTGGGTCCTTAATGTAGAGAGAGTCAAAGCAAAATTTCTCAACTATAGCTCCCTGCCCTAGGGTATGGCATTATTAGACTGGTCATGGAGAATGAAAGGTCATTGTCTACCTTGACCAGGGCTGGTTGGAAAGAGTGAATGATGAACCACCAGCGGCCCTTTGGGAGTTCCCAAAGACCAGAAGTTGATAAGGCTGACTTCCTCACCCAAGTTTATCAGAATGGAGATAGAGATTAATTCTTCTGAGATCTTATTCTCACTGATGTAGTTAGTTAATTTATTCAATCACTCATCCAACCAACAAAAAAAATCAACATGCACCCACACCTGGGAAGTGCAAAAATCTGCCACAACATATACCAGTGTGTTCCAGGCTGAGGAGATAAAAACTCAAATCAGTGTGAAGTCTTTGAGAATGGAAGCAGAGAGAGTCAAGAAGTATTTCTTTGCCAAACTGTTTCTTCCACCCTGTGAAATCTGCACTCTCATATGTTAGTCAGCACATTCTCCAGACCCCTTTTATCTTCAACTAAAACAGAGAGTATATATTTGCATTAGTGAAAGTATCACTACCTCAGCTGGTAATAACAAATGCAGTCTATTCTTTTAAGAACACTGCATCTATTTCTTCAATGTTCTGGTTTCTTAGTTCTCTAGATTAGTGATTCCCAAATTTTAGTATGTGCATGGCATCAATTGGAGAAGGAAAGGGATGGTTAAAAATGCAGTTTTTAAGAGAATGACCCTATGGAAATTTCTGGAATTATTTTGCTGAATAGCTCTCTTCTTTCTGAAGCTCTGCCCTGTAACTTCAACTGCCTCAGCCTCCCTGAACTCCTGTTTATTTCCCCCACCCAGCGAGACCACATGCTCAGCTTGGAATTCTCTTTGCTGCTTTATGGTGCGTGATGTGTTTTCAGGAAAAGAATTAGGGTGATCATAGTCACCTTATTTGTTTTCTTTCTTACATGGATCACAATTCTGTGCTGCTTGTTCCCCAATGTCTGAAAATAGTAGTTTCATATATTTTGTCCCGGTTTATAGTGGTTTATGGTGGAAAGTAACCAGTCACAGTTACTTTCTTATAGCTTGAAGTAAAAAGTGCTATCATCACTTTTTATCTCAAATATGGCAATGATGTCCAGATTTCCATTCCTGCCAACCTTTTAATCTCATGTTCTACCACTATCCTCTTCATTCATGAGGTCCAGCCAAAACCCAGTTTTTCTTCTGCCCCTTAAATACACTAAGGATCTTTCAAATGTGGGCCTTTACACTTATTCTTTTTCTGCCTAAAATACTCTTCTCATTCAGGTTGTAGCTCAAATGTCACTTCCTCTGAAAGTCTACCCAGCTAAAGAGAATCTCCAATATCCCAATCTATTATATATATCAGACCATTATATTTCTCATTGGCTTTATTACTACTTGAAATTACCTTATGTATTTGCTCACATGTTTACTTTTTGTTATCTTCCACTACAATGAAAGTCTCATAAGACAGGAACCATGTTTGCTTTATTTATCATGTATCTTTAAGGTCTAAAGCAGTGTGATAGATGCTCAAAAAATACTCATTGAATGATAAATTGAGTGATTAAAAAAATGTAGAAAAATACATGAAGAAGAAAATAAATTTTTGATGAATGTTTTGATGGGGTTTGATGGCAAACCAATCACAAGGACAGACAAATTTTGCTCTGGTGGGGAAATGAGTTAACCTTACAACTTTCGTACTCTGGTTTAGTCAGATATTTGGGACTTCCATAGCTTTGTAATGAGATGGTTAACAGCATAAATTTTGAAACTTGGAATACTTGAGTTTGTTTCATGGCTTTACTATTTAGAAACTAAGTGTATATGCCTTGGTTTCTTCTTCTGTATAAAAATAAAATCCATTAGGGTTGTCATGAGATAAAGTTTGTAGGGCATATGGTACAGTGCCTGCTTCATAATTGGAATTGCCAGACTCAGACCTTAAAGTAACCATTTAATAGGCTCAAGGAGATAAAAAGTAAGATTGAGATTTTTTTTTCACAAAGAACTAAAAACAATACCATATGAAATTTATAGAACTGCAAATTTTAATAATTGGATTAAAGAATTCATTGGACAAGATTACTATTAGACTATACACGTCTAAGAGAGAATCACGAATAGGTAAAAAGCAAGCAGCACTAATGAAATACAGAGGGACAAAACTATGGGAAATATAGATTTTTAAGAGAAATAGAAAATATAAGGAGAGATTCTAACATATGTGTATTCAGAATACGAGGAGAGACTAGATCAGAGAAAAGTAATGGATAGAGCTAGCTAAAAACAATAAGCCACTGATCTAAGATGCTTTGCAAACTGAAGCAGATAAAGAGAAATCTATACCTAGGCTTATAGTAAAATTGCTTAAGTCCAAAAACAAATAAAAATGGACAAGCTGTCAGAGGGGGGAAAAAGATGAATTATTTTTAAAGGAACAAAAATTAGACTGACAGTTAACCATTTAATGGAAACAATTGAAACCAAAAGATAGTGAAATGATATCAAAGTGTGAAAGAAAATAAACGCGAACCTATAATTCTACATATCAAACAAAAATATCTTTCAAGAATGAAAGGAAAATAAAAACATTCAAACAAAAATGAAGAATTTGTCACCAGGAGACCCTTCAGGCAGAAAGGAAAGGATCCTAGATGGAAACATGGAGATAAAGAAGAATGAAGTGCAGCAGAAATGATGCAGATGAATAGAAATGAATATTGACTATATAAAACAATTATAATGTGTTATTAGGTTTAAAATGTATAGAACATTAAAAAGCAAGAGAACCATGATATAAAAGTCAGGGACGGTATGTAAATGTAGCTAAAGAGTTCTAATGCCTTTGTATTGCCTGGGTAAAGAGTATAACACCAATTAATAGTACACACTTATAACTAGAGTATATGTGTGGTCAATTCTAGTGTTATCATTATAATAATAATATAACAAGTCATAATTTCTAAGATAATAGTGAAGGGAACAGAATCATAAAAAAACACTCAGAAACTATTTTTAAAGGCAGAAAAGGAGAAAAAAAATAAGTAGAACAGATATGGTAAATTTAACTGGAACATAACAGTAATTACATTAAAATAAACTAAATGCTTTAATGGAAAGATTTTCAGACCAAATAGAAAACAAAACTCATGTGTTTTCTATTTATAAAAGACACATGTAAAACAGAATAAAAAATGTTGAAGGTAACACTCTATTTGCAGATGACACAATCCTGTATATAGAAAGCCCTAAAGTATCTTAAAAAAAAAAAAAACCTACTACTAGAATTAACAAATAAGTTCAGTAGAGTTGCAGAATACAAAGTCAATATACATAGGTCAACTATATTACTGTACAATAGCAATGAGCAAACCAAAAACAAAATTAAGAAAACAATTCCATTTACAATAGCATGAAAAAGAATAAAATACTTAGGAGTAAATTTAACAAAAAGAGTATAAATTTATAGTCTGAAAACTACAAAACATTAGTAAAAGAAATTAAACAAGATCTAAATAAACAAAAAGACTTCCTATGTTTATGGATTTGGAAGACAATATTGTTAAGATGCTAATATTCCCCAAATGGATATACAAATTCAATGCAATCTCTATTAAAATCCCAGCTAACTTCTTTACAGCAATACACAAACTTAGCCTAAAATTCACATGGAAATTCAAGGAATCTAAACGAGCCAAAAAAAAAATTTTTTTTTTACATAAAAAATTGTAAGACTCATACTTCCTGGTTTCAAAACTTACTACAAAGCTAAGTAATCAAGATACTGTAGTTCAGTATTGCATAAGAATATAGCTAAATGGAACAGAATTGAAAGTTCAGGAAAAGAAACCCATGAATCTAGTCAGTTGATTTTCAACAGGAGTGCAAGACAATTCAATAGGGAAAAAGTATTTTTTCAACAAATGTTGCTGGGACAACTTTATAGTCACATGTAAAAAAATAAAACTGGACCACCACCTCACATCACAGACAAAAATTAACTAAAACTGGATCAAAGACCTAAATGTAAGAGCTAAAACTATAAGACCCTTAGAAGAAATCGTAGGTATAAATCTTTGTGACCTTGGATTAGGTAAGTGACGCTTTCTTAAACATGACAACAGAAGCACAAAGAACCAAAGAAAAACAGATAAATGGGAAATTTCATGAGAATTAATAACTTGTGCTTCAAATAACGCTATCATTAAAATAAAAAAATAATCCACAAAACAGGAGAAAAATATTTGCATATCATATATCTGATAAGAGTTTAGTATCCAAAATATATACAAGTCAATAACAATAGAACTCAATAATGAAAAGGTGAATAACTCAATTAAAAATAGGCAAAGTAACTGAATAGATAGTTCTCTAAACAAAATAGACAAATGGCTAAGTGCATGAAAAATGCTCAACATCATTAGCCATCAGGCAATAACTAATTCCACCCCAAACCCACCAGGACAACTATAATAAAAAAGACAATAACAAGTGTTAGAAAAATTGGAACCTTTACATACTTATCCTGGGAATGAAAAATAGTGCAGCTGCTTTGGAAAACAGTATGGCAGTTCCTCAAATGGCTAAATACAAAGTTACCATATGATATGACAACTCTACTCCTAACATATATATCCCTCAAATAAATGAAAGTTTTTGTGCATGAATGTTCATAACAGCATTATTAATATCCAAAAAGTAGAAACAATCCAAATGTTTATAACTGATGAATGAATAAATGAAATGTGATATATCCATACAATGGAAAAGAAGTACTAATGAACTTTGAAAACATTATGCCAAGTGAAAGAAGCCAGTCACAAAGGACCACACATTGTATGATTCTGTTTGTATGAAATGTCCAGAATAGGCAAATCTATAGATAAAGAAAGTAGGTTAATAGTTTCCTATGGCTAAGTGGGTTTGGGAGATCACAGGGTGATGGCTGAAGTGAGTGAGGTTTCTTTCGGGGGAATAAAAATGTATTAACATTGATTGTGGCAATAAATGTACAACTCTATAAATATACTAAAAACCATTGGATTGTATACTCTAAATAGGTGAGTTATATGGTATGTGATTTATCTGTTTTATATTGTGTCAGTTTGTACTTTTTGAGAAATTGGCCCGTTTCAACTATGTATGAGTATGAGGTTGTTCATAGTATTACCATTACCCTTTGATGCCTGTAGATATTTCTTATTCCCTTCATTCTGCTCATTTTGGATTTATTTGCATTTAAATGTTTTTAAGTTTCTTTAGATGAGAACTTAGATTATTGATTTGAGACTTTCCTTATTTTTCTAATGTATGCATTTAGTGTTATAAAATTTCCTCAGTACTGCTTTAGCTGCATCCCATAACTATTAATATGTTGCCTTTCATTTTGAATCGGTTCAATGTATTTTTATATTTCTCTTAAAATATCCTCTTTGATTTACGAATTATTTAAAAGCGTGTTATTTAGTTTCCAATTATTTGAAGATTTTCCTATTATCTTTCTGTTTTTGATTTCGAGTTTGATTTCATATGGCAGAGAATACCTTCTGTATTGCTCCAAATCTTTTAAAATATGTTGAGGTTTGGATCATGGCCCAGGTTATGGTCTATCTTGGGCTTATGCTCTATAGGCACTTGAAAAAAAAATGTGTTTTTGCTCTTGTTGGGTGGAGGATTTTAACGTCGATTTGGGTATGCTGGTTGATGACGTTGTTGAGTTCTTCTATACTCTTGCTCATTTTCTGTGTAGATGTTCTATCAGTTGCTGGGAAAGGGTTTTTGAAGTCTCTAAATATAATTGTGGATTTATCTATTTCTCTTTGCATTTTTATCGAGTTTTGCTTTACATATTTTGTTTCTGTTGTTTGGTACATACAGATTTAGGATTGCTATGCCTTCTTAGTAGATGACTCTTTTATTATTATATTATGTCCCTCTCTATCTCTGGTAATTTTATTTGCTCTGAAGTATATTTTATCTGATGTTCATCTACTCTTGATTTCTTTGGATTAATCTTTTAATGATATATCCTTTTATATACTTTTACTCTCAATCTGCCTTTATCATGATTTTTGAAGTTAGTTTCTTGTAGACTGTATATTGCTGGGTCATGTGTTTTTAATCTACTCTGACAATCTCTGTCTTTTAGTTGGTGTATTTACACCATTTGCATTTAATGTAATTATTGATACATCAGGACTTAAGTCTCCTGTTTTACTTTTTGTTGTGTGTTTGTTGTCTCTGTTTTTGTTTTTCTGTTTTCTTTTTCCTGAACTCCATGGGCCAGTTGAACTGTTTTTAAAATTTCACTTTGACTTTTGTGTTCTTGAGTAGATCTCTTTATATAGCTTTTTTGGTGGTTTTCTGGGCATTAGATTCTCTCTCTCTCTGACTTATGAATTATTTAGAAGTGAATATATATATATGTTTATGTGTATGTATTCACAGTCTACTGGTGTCATTTCACCAGTTCGAGTGAAATATAATAATGTGACTTCACTTTACATCCCATTACTCTTTCCTGTTTATAAAATAATTGTCTTAAATATTTCCCCTACATACATTTAGAGCTATATCAATCAGTATTACAATTTTTGCTTCAACCCTCAAACATGAGTCAGAAACCTTAAGAGCAGAAAAAAAGCTTATTGCATTTATCTATATTTTTGTGTAATGTGTTCCTTTCTTCTGATGTTCTAAAGTTATTTTTTTTTTCAGCTTTCTTCAGTTTCTCTTTATTGTCAGGAATTTCTTCATGAAGTTTAAAAAGTGTACTTCATGTAACATTTTCAGTCACGCCTTTAGTAGACACAGAGATCCTCTCCGATTGCCATCTTTTTGTAACGAAAGTTTCTGCTCCTCTCCAAGTCATTTGTTTCTTCATTTTCTTTCGGCATAGTTTCTTTATTCTTTTATTTTTATTAGCTTTTCATACTGATTTATTCTTCTTGATTCTCCATTCTATTTAGGAACTGCCTCAATAATATTGTTGAAAATATTTTTATTGAACTCACCATCTTGATGGGAACCTACTCCATGGTTTTTTCTTTTATCATTTTCTTTCTGTTTAGAGAACTTTGACAATTTCTTTAGGGTAAGTGTAATGGCAACAAACTCTTAGTTTTCCTTTCTTTGAGAATGTCTTGATTTTTTCTTTATTCCTGAAGGATATTTTCACTGGGTATAGAATTCTAAGTTAGCAGTTTTTTTGTTTGTTTTGTTTTTTTTTTCAATATTTGAGAAGTATTATGTTACTTCCTTTTGGCCTTATGGTTTCTGATGAGAAATAGTCATTCTAATTATTTCCTCCCTTTAGGCAATGTATCTTTCTAGCTCTTTTCAAAATTTTTTCTTTGTCTTCTGTTTCTGAAGTTTAATTATGATATGTATTGGTGTGGACTTTTGGGGTTTATTGTGTTTGGAATTTGTTTACCTTCTTGAATTTGTAAGTTTATGTTCCTTTTGAAATTTGGAAAGATTTCAGTTGTTCTTTCTTTCTCTCTTTTTTGTCTCTTAAATGCTATGTATTTTATTTATTATTTATTTATTTATTTTAAATTAATTAATTGATTGATTTTTATTATGGTGACATTGGTCAGTTGTTATTTCTTTATATTTTTCAACTTGGCCCTCTTTCTCATTCCCTTCTGGGACTTGGGATGACACAAATATTAAAACTTTTGTTATAGTCTTACAGGTCCCCGAGGCTATTTCCCAATGGAGATTCATGAGAGCCCTACATTCATAAATCCCAAACCAAGGCAATACGCAAAATGATCAATTATGACCAAGTAGACTTTATTCCAGGAGTGTAAGCCTGGGTTTTCTTGAAGAAATTATTAATGAAGACCATTTTGTTAAGAAATTAAAGAAGAAAAACCATATGATCATCTCAGTAGATGTCAAAAGAAATATTTGATAAAATTAAGCACACATTTTATGAAAAAGATAAGACAAATCAGTATAATAGTCATAGCAAGGTGGCAATAGTAATCTATAGAAACATTTTAATTTGATATATCCAACAGAAATGTAAATATTATACTAAATGGTGACTATTTAGAAGAATTCTGTTTAAGGCAAGAACAAGAGAAGACAGAATTATTATTGGTACCTTTGAAGATTATTTTTGAGGTACTATATAATGCAATAAGACATGAAAAAATGGGTACGATTATTGAAAAGGGGAATAAAACTGTTATTATTTGGAAATAGAATGATTGTCTACTTAAAAAATCCGAGAAACACAACATAAAAATCTTACAACTATTTAATGTAGTTCAGTAAGGCATCATTCCTAAACAAATAAAAAAGGAAAAGCAAAGCTGAATGTTTTGATTGCCTGTCCAAAAGCCATTGTGTCCTTCTTTCCTGGATATAGAAGATATTCCTAATTGTTTATCTTATATCCGTTCTTCCCATCCTGTTTTGTATAGAATCCATATATTAGCCTCAGTAGCCATGTGTCCAGTTAGAAGACTAGTTTTCAGCCTCCCTTTAAGCTCGAAGTAGTAATTCAATTTTTGATATTGGTATGTCGAACTTTTGGAAAAATCTCTTAAAAGGGACTAACTCAATTAGAAGCGACACCATTTGCCCTTCTCCCTTCTCTTCCTGAGTGGAACATGGACGTAAGACTAGAGCTCCAGAAGCCATTCTGGACCATAGGACAACCTTGGGGAGAGAAGTCTTGGTTCTCTTGAGGCAAGATTTTAGTTTGGCTTTCTGTTTCTTTGAGCCAAAGATATTCTAAGTGATATCTAACTCACATTAGAGAGATGTGAGTATGTTGAAATGCACTCTTTAATAAGATAAACTAATCATAACATTCATAATAGTTGCCATTAATTGAGCATTACTGATGTGCCAGGTAATGTGCTATGCACTTTCTATGTATTATTTCCTTTAATGCTCACAATAATTTAATAATTTGGGTACTACTGTAATCTCTACTTTATCAGGGCAAACTAAGTCTTAGAAAGCTTAAGTGATTTTTCCAAGGTTATATGGCTAGTATGTTATAGAAGTAAGATTTTAACCCTGGCTGCCTGATTCCAAAGCAAGCAATCATCCTTCTGTGACCTTCCCACTATGAAGATGTTATAAACAATAATAAAACAAGTGATAGGCTGGGAGCAAATATTTGTAAACTTTATAACAAATATAAGATTAATATCAATAATATCTAAAGAACAAATATTGATCAGTAGGAAAAAGGTAAATTACCTGATAGAAAAATGGGTAAAGTATTTCATAGAGAAATAAATACACATGCCCAGTGAAGACATGAAAAAAATCAACATCATTAGTAATTCAGCAAATAAATGCAATTTAAAATAATAATGTCATGGTAGCTTTTTACTTTTCAGATTATCAAATTAAAAATATTTTTAATATCCAATGTGTATAGGGATATAAACAAATAGTCACTGTGATATAATGTTGGTGAGAGTAAAAGATAGGAAGGCTTTTTGAAAGTAAAATTTACATTATATAGATCAAAAGGTAAAATTTTAAATATTTATTCTTCGTCCCAGCTATTCTGTTCTTGGGACTCTCTCCTATAGTAATAAATCCATTCTAGCAACATGGATTTAGCATTATATAAAATAGGCAAATTGAAAATAATGTAAATGACCTATAATTGGGGAGTAGTCAAAGAAGTAATGGCCCATCCATAGTGTACTCATCAGAGTTCCCCAGAGAAACAGAGCCAATATAAATCTCTTTACATATAGATTTATTATAAGGAATTGGCTTGTGTGATTAAAGAAACTGACAAGTCCTAAGATCTTCAGTTAGCAAGCCAGAGACCCAGGAACTCTGATGGTATAATTCCAGTCTAGAAGCCTATAGACTTCAGACTCAGGAAAACGTAGAAAAAAATCGATTTCACAGCTCAAAGGCAGTCAGGCAGGTGGAGGTCCCTCTCACTCTGCTATTTTGTTCTATTTGGGCCTTTGACTGCCTGGATGGGGCCCACCCACATTGGGGAGGGCAATCTGCTTTACTCAGTCTACTGATTCAAATGTTAATCTCATCCAGAAACACCCTCACAGACATACCCAGAATAATATTTGACCAAATATCTGGGTACCCCATGGCACAGTTAACACATAAAATTAGCCATCACACATAGTATGAAATAGTATATGGTCTTTAAAAAAGAATAAGCTAGATCTGTATATTTTGACTTGAAAGGATCTCTAAGCTATATTGCTAAATAAAAAAAAAATCACTGAGTAATAATAGAATATTATTCTTATATATGTATGCATTTGTTAATTTTATATATTTATATATATATTTAAATACAAGGAAATAGTATAAAATCTTATTAATTTTGACTCTAACTTTCAAGTTACAGACACTCACTTTTTTCTAATCCAGTGAATTTGAATTCTGGTAAGTGGAATCCAAGCCTCAAACAATATCAATGGGGCTTTTACCCTCTCCATCCTTCAGTTCTTTCTTCTGCGTGTGTGATTCCTCTAGGGCTGAGGGAGATGACCACTGGCCATTCCAGGTTTATACAAGAGAAAATCCTTCTTTGTACTCTAAAGTCACAAGCCCTACAGCCCTAACTGCATTCTGCTGTCTTATCCACTAATATCAATTTATTTCCAATTAAGGATGAACCAAAGCTCCCTAAGCAGCTCTCTGATAAGTAACTTACAAGGCAAATGAGCATAATGATAATCAGAGGATGCAGAGTATCACCGATTGGGCAACACGGCAGTGTTCAAAACTCCAAGCAACAATGCTCACAAAGTAGACCCAGGGACTGGTCATAGTTAAGAGGCTCCCTCAGCGAGCCAGCTGTTGTGGAAGGAGGTCTTTTGCATAGCTTCCTGCTCCAGGACATTTATAAACTGTGGGTATAGAGAGATGATGGGTTTGAGAGGCCATTATGAGCCCTGGCTGCTAAATAAAAAGTGGTGAGATCATAGAACAAGGCATATAATCTCATTTTAGCTTTATATCCATGATCTAGAGTTTTTTTAGAACTGCACTTCACTTAGACTTTTTATAAACAGTCATATTTGTTTACTCCTGATGCCACCTAGCACAGAGTTAAGTATATGGCAGATTTTTACTGACTAACTAGATGGTAAAGACTGACTTTTGCCTGACCCTAGACTGACTTACATACATTGAGGTTGGGGGTGGAGGGCGGGGTGGAGAATACTGGCAAATTAGCAGGGAAACTGAATGACAAAGATTTGAAAGATACAGATGAGGAAGAACTGAGGCCAAATCACTTAGAGAAGACTCTGAGATTTGCATTCACATTTTTCCTCTCAAGTTTTATTCAGCCAGGAAGAAGCTATTAAATTCTTCATGGTTTAAATAATATGTCTCAGCTCAGTGAAGGTAGAGTGGAATAGTAATTAAGAATAAGATCATTGAAATCAGCTCTGTGAAGTCCTAGTTTAATATAAGGGAACTCTAAGGCACAGTTTCTTCATTTGTAAATTGGCTATAATAATAGTGCCTAGCTCAGAGCATTGTTGCAAGGACTAAGTAAGTGCTTAGTAGACTCTTCAGACACAGTCATTTTTTAATAAATGACACACACATATACATAGCCTATACTACTAGGTTTGCTCAATCGAATTCATACAACCAGGAAATCCCCTAAGGAAAGAAATCACAAACCAGCTCCCAGAAAAGTACAGGTAGACCTGAACAAATTTGGGGTTTCATTTTAAAATAGACTCTTACTCAAGTTTCAGCTCCCTGAAAGAATGCTATTAACTGGAATTTGCACTCTCTAAGCAAGTGATACATGATCTTCACAGCGATCTGCCTCCTGAATCATCAACAATTTATTCCTGTCTATTTAATATTAATGTAAAGTAAATTATATTGTATTCTAAGATTTTTCTAAAAATTGTAACCCAAATAAAGTATTTTGGGTAATCAACTGTAAAACTGAATACTTTACTTAAACAGAACAACCTGTTCCATGACTGAGTCAAGAGTTATATAGACTAAGTGGCTAGAAATCTTGCTATGACAACCTTTGGAAAAAAAGTAACTCTTTGTTATTGACAAACTGAATTGTTTTCAACATTGACAACTCATACTTTCCATTAACTAGAAAATATTTTCATTTGATTGGATTTGATAGACATTTCTAGGCCACCCACTATGAGCCATCCTAGTTCTCAAGGATCTCACAATGTCATGGGGGAGACAAACAGGTTATTTAGAATTTCCATATAGTGTTATCAGTGCTATGATGGAGACAACATGAATAATAGAAATGTCTTGAGTTTTGTAATTTTTGTAATAAAAGCAATCTGGCAAGCCTTCAATTTTGAAAGCACTTTTAGAGAAAATATTCATATTTATGTTTAATTTTACAGTTTGTGATAATTTCAGGGCCATTAGATAAGTGATGGGCAGGTAACCACAACAGAGATGGGTGTTTAGCACTGTGACTACCAAAAACTCCACTGCAGAAGAGTTCTGGATGGGCTCTGAGAATGAGACACTGGCATCTGTCTTCCAGAATCTGGGTGCTGTTGGGCACCTGTGCAGGAAAGTGGTGTATGAGGGAGGGGCTTCCATGGCACTACCCCTAGCCTGGGCTGGAGCCGCCACCTCTATGGAATGACCAGTGTACTCTCAGTCCTCCATATCCTCTTATCAGAGCACCTACCACACCAAAATGTCACTGCCTGTCTCTGCTCTGCTTCCCCTGCGCATTCCAGAGGACAGTGACCTTGTCCTGTTTATCTGTAGATCCCCAGTGCCTGGCATAGCACCTGGTTCACAGTGAGAGCTCAATAAATGTTTGTTGAAAGAAGAAATGAACAAATGTCATTGGCAAAGTGTATAATCCAAGGATTGTAATAAACTCCAAGCTAATTCCTAGTCAATTCCTATCAGTGGCTTATGGCCATGTTAAACCTTGTGTTAGAATGATTTATGATGCCTGGTTTAACACAACGACAATAACATACTCAATGAAGTGACAAATGAATTGTGTTTTAGACATGGCCAATTGTCAAACTAGGTATTAATTCAGAGTTTCTGTTTTTCATCATTGATAATATCACATGGAAATGTTTGAGGAGCTCCGCTTCATGCTGTAGCATTAAAACACTTACAGTTCAAGCAGACTTTATTTCCTAAAAAACTTTAATTGAGGAAAAACTCTTTCTTCAATTAAACTTTTAGCCTCAGTAAATGTGGTTTATGAATTTATTCCCTGTTTTTAATTGCTGTAGACACTTGCTCAACATCTGGTTTTATAGTCATTTAAATAAAGAGGTTTTGCTGTAATAAAATATGTATATTTATCTAGAGTAACATCATTTTTTTATGATTTTTTATCATTTTTTAGGGAGTATATCTTGTACAATGCAATTAAAGGCTTCTATAGCAACTGGCTTTTAAAATGTATATAAAGTTATAATCCCAAATGACATTTGTTATAGATAGATGTGAATAGATAGGAATATATAAATTGAAAGGTATCAAAATTATTTTCTCCTTAGAACCCTGATGGTATTTCTTTTATATTATTTGCACCAGTCAAATGTTTTTTGGGTAAAAAAGTAATTTATGGAGTGGAATTTACAAACTACATGCTCTTCGTTCATCTCACCTCCTCTCTTATCCTTAACTTGCTCCATTCTCATTCCTACACCCATGTGTGGATATTGTAGTCACAGACATAGTTGAGAATTAGCTATCAGAAATAAGGTAAATTTTATTATTTTCCATTCCTGGTAATGTAGGTGAAGATGAATTAGTAAACTTAAAACATAATCGTGAGTAGCATATTTTAGGCAATATTTAAATATAAAATATATGTGTATATATTCATATATGCATACATAATTGTCCACTTTCATGGACACATTGAAAGCCATTTCCAGAAATCCTTCATTCAACAATCATTTATGGGGCCATTGTCTCCTCCTGGTACTTATTATTCTTTTTACAGCTTCCTGTCATCTTGCTTAAGAGAGCACACATGTCAACAGTAAACTCATTTGGTCAAATTCCCATGAAACACAACTCAGGTTTCATCAGTGGGACTCTAAACATTTAGCTGTTTGGAATAAAGAAATCACACACCTGACCAAAGTGTTTTTTTTTTTTTTTTTTTACCTGAGAGAAGTAGTGAGTTAAAAAGTGGTGAGACTAAGGTGGAAAAGAGAGTGACATTCCAAATGGAAGAATACATTTTCGAGATATTACTTCGTTTCTATTTACATTCCTGTTATTCCTCCTTCAAATTCCAGGAAGGAGTTCTAAAGATTATTGTAAAGCAATTTAAAATTATCCTAAGGCTTCTCAGGGGTGATCTCAAGAATCTTTTCCTCAAAACAATCTGCATGCATGTGAGAAAAGATGGTGATTGGTACCATTAATTAAGAGGAAAACAAGTTTGGCCACACTATGCTTTGTTTGTTTGTTTGTTTGCTTTTAAATGGTTTTCTCAATCCCCTAAAACCCAAACAGTATTTTAATTGTTGCCTCTCCAAATCTCCTTTTGTTTCCTTTAGCTTGTGCTGCCTTCAGCCTTGTTCCAGAAATTTATGCTATTGTCAGAAATCTTAGATTAAAAATCTAGTAGTGCGGCTAGATACGCTTAACTCTCTTTCTTCTAGGTGTCCAACACTCTTATCAAGGGTCCATGTCTTCATTTGGTGATCTGTGTCTATGTAGATGTAGATGTGCAAGTTACATACACGCACACACACACAGAACAGGAATTAACTTTGGTGCCACTTTGCATCATCACCCCTATTAGGATTATCTGAGTATTGGAATTGTGGGTAAAAGAAGATCTATTTCTTTTCCAAAGGGTGAGAAAAATGGGAGGGTGTCAAGGAGAGGGAAAAGAGAAAATAAAGTGTGTGTGTTTTGGGTGGGGGGTAGGGAGAAAGAGAGAGAGAATATGAGTGAGTGTGGAGGGAGGAGGGGAAATGAAAGGATATTATATATATTTTTTGTATCTGTCATTTCCCTGCTATCTCCCATATGACTTCTTAATCCATCAGAATGCTGGGAAGATAATGTTTTGGGCGAAATAACATGAGAGAGAGGATAGACTCCCAAGGACCAATATCTTTATTGCTCGGAGGATAAACGGATTATGTCAGCCATTTTCTGTTGCTGACAGCTTTTCTTATTAACCGATTTTATTTTTTAATCTTCCAGGGAAGAAATATGGTTTTATGTCACAATAAAACGCCGGTCACATCTAATTCTGCCCTCAAACAAACAGATTTCTGAAAGCCTTGCAGAGAAATTTGAAATAACTTTAAAGAGGGGGTTTTTGGATAAAGTCTTTATCCAGGGGCTTGTTCAACTGCAGTGTAAAAGGTTTAGAGAGAGGAGAGAAGAGGGGAGAGAGAGAGGAATAGAGGGAGGGAGGGAGGGAGAAGGGAAGAGGAAAAGAAGAAAAGAAGGAGAAAGGAAGAGCCACACAGCTGTTTTGCTTGGTGATCTCTTTTCAAACACAATCCAGCACAGTCAGGAAACTGCAGTTTAGATGAAAGAGGCCCGGACAGGGGAGTAGAGGGACAATGGGCCCCACTGGGGCTTTTGGTGGGGAAGGCTGCTTAGACACACTCCTTTGAAACAGACACTTGTTTCTCAGTTGTTCTGGAACTATTAGGGGTTGATGGCATCTTTCAAGAATCATAAACAAATCAATGTGAGTGCTGTGAGGCATTTAAAGCTCAGAGGCAATTCTATTCTTTTTTTCCATGACTCCTTTGCCAGGAGATTTCAACCCGCTTGAGGATTTAGGTCCTGTGTTCCCCCCAAGAAAATCTTCTGTCAAACACCCCAGACAGCTCCAGCCTTTCCTTGCTTCCATCGGCTCACAGCAAGCACTTAACCATCACTAGTAATAAAAAAATAAATAAATAAATTTAAAAAATTAAAAAAAGAAAAACCAAAACCTCTCGTTTCTTCTCTTCTGTGTGGCACAAAGCAATTTAGCCAGACAGGGCCCCTGCCCACCAGGGGCTTAGCCCAAAAAATGTCCTTAATTTGTGCCTCTCGCTTCGTGGGCAACCTCTGTACCTTGATTGATAATGATGGTCGAGTCTTACATCGTGCCTTGCCAGCAAGTATTGGTGATTTAGAGCACTTTAAGAATCTATTAAAAATAAATTGCTTGGATTTTCTAAGCTGTTGTTTTGTGTAAGAGAAACTGGCTTTTCAAAAAGTATTTTGAAACCTAAGGAAGTTTGGGAACTTAAAACCTGTCCTAAGGCAAATCAGCCAACCTAAGCGTCTTCAGCCAGCTGTGAGGAAAGGGGAGGTTCTGAGGAATAGATTGAACCAAAGATCTTACCTGGGGGAAAAAAGTGGATTTTTCTGCCCTTTTTTTTTTTAACCTGAAGAAACAGAGAACTGGTAGAATGAAGAGGGAAAAAAGGTCATTTGATGTCTTTCTATCCAATAGTAAAATAACTCTATACCGTGACTGAAACAGACAGGCATGAGCAGTCTAGATGCTGCTTTGACTTGAAACAAGCCTGTTTCTCCAAGGAAGTGCTTTTGACTCTAAGCTGTGATTTAAAAAATATACATATACATTTTTACTATGCATAGGTCTTAAGTAAATGGTTTATTGGCTTTGGCGTATGTACATACCTGCGTGAACAATACACCATCCAACACTTAGAACATCTCTATCAATCTTGATCTAAATGGATGGTATCCCTGTTACTGTCACTGCACAATATGTGGAGACATTAGTGGTGGCCCAGCAGGCAGCTCTGGTGAAGAGATGCTGGTGTACGGGTAATAAGGAGATTATTTGGCATGGTAATAGTAACTACTATATTCTGCTTTTTTGTTTATCAAGCACTTTTACAAACATTATCTTAACATATCTTTCCAGATGACATAGATAATGATAATATGATGAATAACCACAGAAAAATAACCACAAACACTGATATGTTTATTTTGTGTCAAACACATATATCATTACATTTAATCCTTTCAATAATCCTTTAAGGTCCATACATTTTATAATGAAAGAAACCGAAACAACGAGAGGTTAAGTAACTGCCCAATATCACACAAGTATGTGTCAGGGCCTGAGAATCTGTCTCCAGAAACTGTATTTTTAACTAAACACATGAGGCCTGGAAAGGGTAGATGACATATTAACAGAGGTCACACAGTCGATTCAATGGCAGATCTAAATCCTATACTAAGATTTTTAAGTCTGCCTCAACCTAGCCCTTCAGCCTCATTCTTAATCTGTGCCCCCACCCTGTACACCTACCACTCTATGTCTCAACCCCAGACCTAATTGGTCTCTGAGGTTGCCATTAACTTTTGGACCTCTGTACCTTTGAATGTGTTCTTTCCTCATCTCCTATCAGGCAAATCTCGCTTATTTTTCAAGGCTCAGCTCCATTAACACTTTCTCAGTAAATTCTCCTTGAACCTCCATGTGTAGTTTGATCCCTTTTTGGCATCCTTTTACTACTCTTTCATTCCAATGGCTAGGTACTTGTCTTTCCCAGTGAATATGAGCCCTTCAAGGGTGGAGGCTATCTTTTTGCCTCCCTCTATTTCTGGTGCCTAGTATTGTGCTTGCCAAAGTGCCTAGTTGAGTGGTTTTCATTAAACTATATTAACATTTATATCTTCACTGTTAAAGGGGAAGAAGTGCTTTTGTCTATCTCAAGCCTCTGATTTATCATCACTTAAAATTCATGGCCGTGAGACACCTGTACCAGGTGGTGGTGGTGTGCCTGTTTAGGAGTTCCTTTTTTAAGAGATAAATGGCCTTCCTTCAAAAAGTGTTAGACTTGAACTTCAGAAAAAATAGGCAGAGTAGGTAAATGCTGTGCTTGCATCTTTCCAGGACTACATCAAAATTACAACTAAATTATAGAACAACTATCCCTGAAAATCACTGAAGACTAGCTGAACAGAACTCTTATAACTAAGGATATAAAGAAGAAGCCACATAAAGACTGGTAGGAGGGGCAGAAATGCAAAAATGGGCTGGTCCCATATCCACATGTGATGATTAAGAATCTGAGGGATATTTCAGCTGCTGGTGTAAGGGGTCCAAGCCCTACCCTGGGCTCCTCAGCCTGGAGCACCAGTGCTGGGGAGAGGAATCCCCACATTTGGCTCTGAAAATCAGCAGGGACTCAGACTGGGTGAGACAGCGGGCTGCTATAGACTCAGACATCCTCTTAAAGGGCTTGAGCACAGACTTACTTACAAACACTCACCTAAAGCTCCAGTGAATTGACAACAGCTCAAAAAGTGCCAGGGACATATGGAGAGAAATTGAATTGTCCAGCATCAGAGCAAGGGCTGGAGAGGTAGCTCTCTCTGGGACTAAAGTGCTGGCAGTCACCACTGTTCCTTTATTGAACACCTCCCAACACACACACACACACAGCCTCCCAGTACAGGTGGGCACCAAATCTGCGCTCTCCATTAACTTGGCTAACACTGCTCTTGGCCCACTCTGGTGATTCTTTGAGACTGCACCCCACCCAATTCATGTGCCTGGCCAGAACCTCTTTTAGAGGCTAATCTACATAAGTGACCAGCCTGGGCCTGTGCTTTGAACTTTCGTAAAACCTCTCAAAGGTCTACAAACCCTAAATAAGCAGAAGCTGGCCTCAGTGCACCCTGTACCTGTTGCTAAGTGGCCCCAAGCCTGGCACTAGTGGCAACTGGCCTTGGTTCACAGTATAAACATTTCCAGGCACCTCCAAGACCAGCACAAGCAGCTAGCTACTAACTGCAGATCACTTTGTAGCTCCTACCAAGTGGCTCCAGGCTATACACAGGCAGTGGCTGACCTGCACCAGAGCCCCTTCTAAGATGCCCCAGAATCAAATAGTGCCACAAACAATACACCCAAAGGGTAGACTCAGCAGGCACTAGAGCACCCCTAAAACATATTTCACTCTATGGGGTCAGCCCCTGCATAACAGCTTGTCTACTGAAATCACAGCCAGTATAACTTGTGGACCCTCATAAACATCAGTTGACTGGCAGGTGGTGAAGGCTTGGTTCTCATGCTGACCTACAAGGGAATCTGCTGTGAGAATGACTGACTGTTGACATAGACTATGATCCCATTGTGTGGGGTCATGCAGAAGAAAAAAGCATGCCCACAGCAGCCAGGGAAATTTTGTGTGAGTCTTTGATGCATTTACAACAGGGAGATCTATTTGGACTTTTCCTAAAGACTAAAGTGCAGACGGCTGTCACTAGGTTCTCTTGCATCAGTCTCTCTAACTCAATAGTCCACAAAATGCATCATTGATTGAGAACTTTAATTTTCTCTTTGTTAGAAATGGGTAAGATCAGGATAACAGTACTATTTCACAGGGTTTTTGAAATGATTGAATGAAATAATGCTTTCAATGCACCAAGCATATGGCTGGGCATGTAATAGGTATTCGTATAAGGTGACATTTATTAAAAGCCACTATAATAATAGTAGTGATCATAACAAAGTGTGTGCACTACATTATTTGGGTTATACTGCCTTTTGCAGTTCTTGGCACATGGTAAGCATTTAGTAAAAAAAAATTTTGAATGAATGAGTGCCAATTTACATGTTCTCTGATTTTATTGATCAGTTCATCTCCATGTACTTACAGTGACAGGTTTTCATTTTATTTCTTGTGTGGCTCCTGGGATCCTAACGCATTACTGCGGAGTTTTTGTTTTGTTTTGTTTGGTTTTGTTTTCTTTTAGTATTAATTTCCTAGGACTGCCATAACAAATTACCACTGACTGGATGGTTTAAAACAATAGAAATTTATTCTTTCACAGTTTTGGAGGCCAGAAATTCAAAATCAAGGTGTCGACAAGGCCATGTTCCTTCTGAAATGTGGAGGGGAGAATCTTCCTTGTTGCTTCCTTAATTTTAGAACCTTAATTTTCTTTGGCTCACAGTTGTATCATGCCAGTCTCTGCTTCTGTTGTTACATGACATTCTCCTTGTGTGTCTCTGTCTTCACATGGGTCTTCCTCTTCTTATAAGGGCAGCAGTCATATTGGATTAGAGGCCACCTTAATGACCTCATCTTAACTTGATTGCATCTGCAAAGACCCTATTTCCAAATAAGGTCACATTCACAGGTACTGGGGTTACAACGTGAATATATATTTTTTGGGAGGGGACACGAATCAACCCATAACCTCTGGATTTCTTAAGTAACTGAAATGATAAATGTCCCTGAGATTTAAGCCATTGTTAGTTAGGTTTTCTGTCACAAGCAGCAAATGCATTCCAAGTGATATAATCTGGGAAGACCTGGAGTCACAAGAGTGATCTGGGACTATGTCCAAACTAGCACAGGTATTAGAATTCACAAGGCCTGGGACATGTGCCCATCTGTCACTGGGGCTGGAGGCAGGGGGATGCTGGAGGTAAAGTACTGAGATTAATACCACCAGAACCACATGTGGGGAAAGGGAAGGATTGCTCTCCAAAGGGAAGGTGGGTGAGAGGGTGTGATTACTTGAAGAAGGAGGAAAGAATGCTTAGCAGACCAAAACACTGTACATTAACTCTACAAATTAAATGTTTAACTGTGGTGGAATGTTGCTGCCTTTAACAGATTATTATCCAGCCATTAAAAGTGTGTTTATGCATATCTCTGTAATAACATATAGAAATGCTTATAATAATGCTAATAAAATTGTGTATACAAAAACCGTCTTCCAAATTTTCTTTAATAAAGATGATACTTTAAGAAGGAAAGTCTTAAGACATTATAAGTAGATGACTCAATATTGTGATAGCTATTGTAAGAAGTAAATATGTTAATTTTGTTATTATAACACTGAATGATTTATTTAGAACAAAGAATTGACATCAAAATTTATATAAGTCTAAACTTGCAAGTGAGACATTTGGCATGTGAAAAGAAACAAGGAAATGAAGAGATGTTAAGAGCAAGAGCTCTGACTGGCACAAAAGGTGTACAGATAATAGGGGACTTCTTGAAAGATGATGGATTAAAAACAGTTCCAAATTCCTCTTCCTGGCTACTGTAATAGGAAAGCAATATTATCATCTGATAAAAAGAAGATCAAGAACCCCCCAGTGTAGGCTTAGGAAACAATAAACAAATCTCAGTAAATGCAGTGACCCTGATTCAATAAAGCAATTCTGTAACACCAGCTGAGAAGCTACCAGAGAGGCAGCACCAACTCCTGAAGGAGGCTTGAATGAGTTGATAAGTTTAAAAGAAATAAACAATGATTGCTAAAAATGAAACAAGTTACAAAACCGAAGGATTGCAAAAAAAAGTGAAAATATTGTAAAGAGAAAAAAAGGGTCACAGGAAGCTAAGAGAAGAATCATGTATAGAAGCCCAGAATCTCAAGTATGTCTAAATATCCCATGAATACAGATAGAAAACCATGTACATAGAGGAAACTCATAAAAAAAAGGGGTACTAGATGAAATGGGAAAGACCAGTCCTGTGGATACTAGAATCAGGGACACAAGGAAACAACAAGTTCATTACATAAAAGAAATTTCATCATGCAAATTAGAAAGGTCCAGAGAATTCCATTTAAGTATAGTCCTCAAGGAAAGATCAATCCTTCTTTCTTTGAAACATTGGAGCCAAAGACAAGTTATCAAGAAAGAAAATGAAAGAAATGGCAAGGTGACGTGTATGTTTATTCTGAGAACTGACATTTAAAGGTATAAGAATAGGCATAGCTGTTATTCGACCCTCAGATTTTGAAGAAGAAAAGAACTTCAAAATGGTGTGCGTGTTTGTCTATGTTCATGCAGGTGCATGCCACCAGTTTGAAAAATCTATTTAAAGCCAAATGTAGAATTATTGAAATGTAATTATCTCCCCACTTACTCATTTAATGTCTCTTTTTGAGGGTTGAAGAATAGTAATTCACATATAAGCCCTTTTGAAATGAAATTTTGTACTTGCTCTTCCCACATTTAGAAAGAAAAATGATTCATGTAGCTCCGCTAGGTGAGGCTAGGTGAGGTGGTATTGGGGCGATGGTTCTGGGAGGCTTCCTGCTTGTATTAGTTTCCTAACAAATCACCATAACCTGGGTGGCTTAAACAAGAGAAATTTATTCTCTCCCAGTTCTGGAGGCTAGAAGTCTGAAATCAAGGTGCCAGCAGGACCATGCTCTTTCTGAAAGCTCTAGAGAAGAATCTTTCCATTCCTCTTCCAGCTTCAAGTGGTGGATAACAATCCTTGGTATTCCTTGGCTTATGACAGCATAACTCAAATTTCCGCCTCCATCTTCACATGACCATCTATTCTCTGTATGTGTCTGTGTCCAAATTTCTCTCTTATAGAAGTACCAGTCATTAGATTAGGGTCCACCCAAATCCAGTATGATTTTATTTTAACTTGATTACATCTGCAAAGACCCTATTTCTAAGTAATGTCACATTTACAAGTTCTGGGAAGTCATTAATTGAGAAGGGGACATTATTTATCTCAGTACACTGCTGCTGAGACATTTTAGAAGAATCTGAGTTCTACCAACAATTGGAGCAGCACAAGAGATACTCCATGCCCGCTGGTGGATGAAGCCATGAGCAACAAGGAAGGTGGGTAGTGAAAAAACTCCAATAGAAGCTAAAATGGTCAAATGCATTCTGGCTCCCACCCTGCTTCCAGACAAAAATAGTTATGGTTAGGCAAGTAGGGACTTACAATTACTCTGTGTCCCATTTCCTTCTGCCCACTCAAGAACCTCAGTATGAACATTGTCCTTTCAATCTAAATCCTCTGCTGTCCTCTCTCCAGGCTCCTTTGCATCAAGATGGAGACGTAATGTAAGAAAAACTATATACATGCAGATGGACATATTCTGCAATATTGTGGTTAGAGGGCAAAGTCTCAGAGGGATCCAAATTGGAGTTACGATTTTGGCATTTGCTCGTTGTGTGACTTTGGGAAAATTACTTAACTTCTCTGGGCCTTGTGCCTTGATTTTTAAAATGGTAGTAAAGATAGGAACTCCCTCAAAGGATTTTCTGAGAATTAAAAATATTATACGGTCACCTTTAAATATGCTAAAGGGAAAGTTAATAAAACTCAACATGAATTTTGTATTAAAAGTAAGAAAATTAGGAAGTATTTTTCTTAACATGACAAAGAGTATTATTTAAATTAAGCCATTGAGGCCACTCAGAATGCCTGTCTTACAACTCACATTCCCTTGTCAATTAAGGTGGGAAAAAAATGCACATTTTTAATGGGGAATAAAATCAGAAAAAAATACACTTGAAACACTCAATAAACTGCCTACTTTTTGAACATACCAATTAATGACTATAATTTACCTGATTCAAGGTAGAAAACCTTAATAAATCAGTAACTATAAAAGAAGTGACAAAATTTTTATTATTTGTAGGTGATGATAATCACTTTGGGAAAGCCAAAAGAATTAAATAAAAAACTGTTAGCACCCTTATGAATTGCAAAAAGCATCTTTTGAACTTTAATTTTCTGCATAGCTTTTATTTATAAACCATACAAAAACATCAGTAACTTTCCTATAATTCAACACTGACCACTTGAAGATAGAATTTAAAGCAGCCTTTAGGTAAGGTAGTAGCAGAGATGGTGTTGATAAGTAATTGGATTCAGGATATATTCTGATGGAAAAGTGATATTGTTTAGTTACATGGGAGTAATGGAGTAAAATATAATTTTAATAAATGATAAATTATACAGTACCATATTGATAAGATAGTACCAAGGACTTCATTTTGAAAATGTCAGTTATCCCCAAATTAATCTACAAGTTTAATTGGAAAAAATAATTCTACTGTTCATGTGAGAACTCTAGTTCAAGTAACTGATCAGAGGCATTTACCTCTCCTTCTTCCCAATGCTTCATTGAAATAACAGGGGAAAATATTTTACAATATTTCTGCAATCCTACAAAGCTGTAAGAGGCACCAAAGCTATAAAAGCACATTAGAAAATTAAGGAATTACTGTAAAATATATAACAAAAAATCAGACTGATGACAATACTCAATAGAGCTAAGGGATGGACAATTAAATGCAAGAAAAAAAGATTTCCAAAATAGTGAATATTTCCAGAAAAAGCCCCTGATCAGAGATAGTAGAACCAGGAGCAGAAAGCAAGATGTTTAATTAAAGTTGTGAATGACTACTTGTTGCAGCATCTGCCATTTTATTGAATCCATGAGTGAAGTTCTTTAAACAATACGGGAGAGTTTCTACTCTAGATGTCAGGAGTGGGTATTGAAGCTGGAGAAAGAAGCAGGGATAGGCTGCTGCAGCACACAACCTGTCAGAGAAAAACATGTGTGTCCTCAGGTAAAGTAAGGGTAAGAAAGAAGGGAGTAACCCTGAGGGGCTGTGTGAGCATGTTCAGTACCAACTTGTGATTTCATCTGTCAGATAGGCCACCCACTTGCTGTGGGGAAGAGTTAGTGAGAGGGAAAGAGAGAGGAAAGGAATCGTCACCAAGAAAATTATATATATTTAAATACATAAAAAAATTAAAAATAAAAATTGTGAATGGCAAAACAAGACATACAGGAGATTAAATGTAAGGGGACACCGTTTTTCAAACATATGACACTGGAAAAGATTTAACACTGTTAATTACATCAAGATCCTACACATTAATGAGAAATAAACAAGCAATCCTCCTGGTGACTTCTGCCTTCCATGTGTTGCCTCTAATCATATATCATATACCTGACTCCCCTACTCTCAGATTGCAGACCAAATGCCACCTTCCCTGACCAATCTATCTGAAGCAGCCACTCAGGCACTTCTATTACACTATCGCTATTTTTAAATTGTATCCTTTATTATTAGTTGATATCTTTCTTATTTACTTTTTCTTATGTACTGTCTTCTATCCACCTCTGTTAGAATATAAGTTTTGTGAAAGCAGGAATGTTGTCTTGTTTACCACATTTTTTTCCTTCACTTAGAATTCTTTACATAGCTAAAATATCTATTTAAAATGATGGTGAGATGACTTTTTAAGATGTACAAAAGCTCAAAAAGTTTGTCAACAACAAACTTGTATTATGAGAACTGTTGAAGCCTTTCAGGCAGAAAGAAAATGATATCAATTGATAATCTAAATATACACAAAGGAATTAAGAAATGGTAACTATATGAGTAAATATATTTTTTCTGATATAAATCTCTTTAAAAATAATTGATTTAAATAACAAAAAATAAAGTGTTGAGAATATAACATATGTAAAAGTAAAATATGTGAAAATAATTGGAAAAGTTTGGGAAGGAAAAAGGAAAGTATAGATTCAAAGGTTTGTATACTAACTGTGAAGTAGTATAATATCATGTGAAGGTAAACTACAATAAGTTAAAGATGTATACTATAAACCCAAGTGGTTTTCAACTTAAATGATTTTGACTTCCTTCTTCTCCGGGGAATTTTTGACAATGTCTGGAGACATCTTTAATTGTTATGACTAAGGGAATACTACTGGCATCTAGTAGGTAGAGACCAGGGATGCTATTACACATCCTACAATGCATAGGACAGCACCCACAGGGGTCTTCTGTTTCAATAGGTTAATAATGCCAAGGTTGAGAAATCTTGCCCTAAAATAACTCCTAAAAAAGGCCAAAAAAAAAAAAAAAAGCAAACCATAGAAGTATTTAATTTTAAAGAGGCAGAAAGAGGAGAAGAAAGTTTAGAAGAACAGATAAGACAAAAATAATTAGTTCAAAACAGGAAAAACTACAGTGATAGAGGTGAGAATAATGGTTACTTTTGGAGACATCAACTGATGGCTGCCAGGAAGGAATGTACTAGGGTGCTGGGAATGTTTAATAGCTTGATCTGAGAAGTGGTTAAATGGGTGTATATTATATATCTACATATACTTATGTAAATTATGCCTGAATGAAATAAAAATAAATTAATAGAAAGTCTGAAATAAAAATAGATTAAATCTTATAGAATATAAAATAGCTAAAAGTAACTTATAAGATATAGACAGCTAAAAGTATTAGGACAAGGTTAAATGGCAAAAGAACCAGTCTGAGAAAGGCAATATCTATTTATTAAGAATTACATATTAAAAAAAGATAGAATTTACATAGAAGTAAATATCCAAAGAAATAATGAAAATCAATATTTCAGAGTTGAAGAAAATTGTGACTCTTCATTTAGAGGCTCTCTGAGTGTTGAAAATGATAACCACACATATCCTGATTATATTTCAGCACATCAAAGATAAAGACCTTGAAAGCTTTCAAAGATAATAAATCTTTATATTTATAGAGAATTATCTATAAAAATCACATTTTAATCAGTAACGGATTTACAAGGCAGTGAAGCAATATCTTTACACTCTGTGAGAAAATAATGTTGAATTAAAATTTTATACCCAGCAAAACTATCAGTCATGCAACTTTTCTAGATTTGCTGCCAGAGAAATCTAGAGATATTGAGTTCAAGAAAATGGAACTAATGCAAGATAAATGTTCCAGAATAATGGGCATGCAATAGGTCAGAAATCAACTGATTTAAATTAGAATACTATAAACCCAAGTGGTTTTCAACTTGGACAATTTTGAAAGTCAGAATGCTCCAAAAAGATTGTCTTCAAAATGGAAGTGAATTCTATTCAATAAACATATGATTAACAAGCTAAAGAATTTTCATAATATGTAGAAGTCATATCTCTTTTCAACAACAAAAACAAAAAATTAAAATACTCATTAAATATCTTACAGTGGCTTTCAATTTTTAGAATCTATTAGAGACAAAATTTGAACTACTATTTTATTATTTTTATAATTTTAAAGTAATGGTAAAACAAGAAGAATTTAGAGAAGAAAGGGAGAAGAAAGGAGTATTAAAAGATACTTCTAAAGTTGATAAAATAAGAACTATAATTTAATATATATCCTTTTAAAGTTATTTAAGTACAGGCAGTACTTTGCAAGGTAGTTTGGACACCCAAAAAATGACTGCAAACTAAAATCACACAAAGTGATCTTAATTATCAATGGGAAAAATATGTTTGTTCCATGACCTTTCAAAATTTTTACTAAAACATTAAAAATATATTGTTGTCTATACATGTATCAGGAAATAAAAAAGTGAAACTAATGTTTATTTAAACGTTGTAATTTAAAACATAGGAAACATTGAGAATTAGTGTTTTATTTCTTTTTTTAAATACTGTCAAGAGAAGCTTAAATTGTGATTGCCTTCTTCCTACAATATGAAGTGAAAACTTTTTTATGTTAAATTGTCATACTCCTTTCTAAGTTTGAATCAGCTTTCAACATTTTATCCTTTTCATTTTTGATGTCATGAAAATACCTCTCAGAATTTCTCTAGTGTGAAGTTTTTGCTGAGATCTCCTGGGACATCTTCATCCTTTTCATCACAAACACCCATTTATCTCCATAAGTTTGCCTTCATTAAGTTTCTCTGGCAGCAAATCTAGAGTTCCTTGAATGGCAGCAGTGCCAACATTCCCACGGTCAGCTATTTCTTCTATAATTCTGTTCACATTTGATTTAAATTTCATTTCCAACTTACTACTTTTCATTCTATTATTTCACATTTGTCTTTGTTGGTCAATTCCTCTTTTGATTATCCACTTTTGTAAAATGTCATGGGTTTATCATTGGAATGTGAGGAAGCAAAACAACTACACACTTTGTTGTCTGTGTGCGAACAATGTAGTAACCAATCAGATTTTGAGAAAAGTGATGCACATTATGTCAATTATAGTTAACATACAATATTGTATTCGTTTCAAGTATACAGCATAGTGGTTAGACATTTATATAACTCACAATGTGCTCACCCTAATAAGTCTAGTACCCACCTAACACCATAGTTATTATAATATTATTGACTATATTCCCTATGCTATACTTTAAATCTCTGTGACTGCTTTTATAATTGTCAGTTTGTACATCTTAATCTCTCCCTGCTTTCACTCATCCCTCCAACTCCCCTCCCGTCTGGCAACCATCAATATGTTCTCTGTATCTATGAGTCTATTTCTGTTTTGCTTGTTCTAATTTCTTGTCAGAAGAATATATTATCCATGTGTTTCCCTAGTGCTAACATTTGTATAGTGATATATTGTTCAGTTTCGTTTCATTCAACAAGTCTCAGGAAGGTCAGGAACAATATCAAGAGTCAACAAAACATCCATGTACAGGCAATTTCTTCCTCTTTCACTTAAACTCTCAGTTATGTCTTTTATTTTGTTGAAATGAATTTAACTTGCAAATTATGTCCTCAGGATTTAATCCTTTTTTATTTCTATGTCTGCAATTCTACTAGTTGTCATAGAACAAAGGAATTGCTTGAGACAGTGTTTCTCAAGCCAGAATGCATATCAGAATCAGTTATGGCATTTTCTAGATCTGTTAAATCTCAAGGTAGAGCTTGGAAATATTTATATTTGATAAGTTCGTCAAGTAATTCTTAGGCAGCCAACCTAGCACCCAAACTGATAGTTTCTTTTGGAAAACACCAGGTTGTGGTAGTATTCTCTACTGTTAGAACTGCTGCAGGATGAAAGAAAAGAGTCCCCCCTCCTCCACTCTAGGCTTCACTAGGTTACACAAACCCAGAAGCAGAACTGCAGGGACTACCTAGTTCTGCACAGATTTCCTACATACAGCTCTGTCAGTTCTCTTTTCTCACTACCCTTTAGACAGGCAAGGGAACAGATGACATCTCACCCCACCCACCCAGGCCATCCTCCCCATTGACTTTCCACCAAGGATTCTCTGCACTGAAAAAAATCTCTTCTTCCTTCTCTGTCAACCAAATGCAGAGCCCCCTCCCCCACCCCCGCTTCCTGGAAACACATTCTGTAGGTGGAGATGTTACTGTCAATCTGAATGAACTGATTCTCACATCTGGCCAGCAAGAACACTCTATTTCATCCCATTTAACCTATGAGGAGATATAATTATGCTCATTTTACAGAAAAAGAAACTGAGGATCTGAGAGGTCGGGGAATTTGCTCAGGTTCACCAGTGGAGCAAGATTCTAACCCAGGGAGAACAGATTCCAAAATCTAGCACTACGTGCTGTTTCTCCCCTCCTCCAAAAAGAGGTAGAAACATGCTGAGGTTAAAAGTCATTAAAAGGGCCTTTTTATTTAACTTTAGCATTAGCAGTACCTGGTCACCATTTATGATTATTTCCTCTTTATTGATTACTGGGACTCAAACTTCTCAAACTGCCTACTCTGGTCTGAGAGGGAAAATCTCTGATTGAGCTGCTTACTCCTGCTAAGTGGCAGAACTTGAGTTTTTGTGAAGCTTCCTAAATGAAATCCCCTCAGGGCTTTTTGCCCCCGTTGACTGGACTGACTCAATTGACCTGTTTTCAGTGCAGCTATTACCTGGAGCACCTAGCTTGCTCATCGTAGTTTCTTTAACCGACTTGAATTCAGTCTTTACTTTGCTGTTCTGCATGGCCCAGAAAAGAAAACAAAAGAGAAAAAACTTCTGCCTGCCTCCTCTTGAATTTCTGTTGCAACCCTCACTTTCCATTCAGACCTGACTGTTGAGACCACAATTTTACATGGGCCACCAGACTTATTCTGACTTCCATCTTCTCGCTTGCCTCTCTTAACACACAATTAATTGTGAATTGGTTTCTTACTGCTTTGAGCCTTTCATGCTTCTATTTCTTCAGTCTGCTGCAGTCCAGTGCTTACAGAGGCCAAGCTTGGTTTTCTTCTTCTGCCTTTGTAACAGCACAGACCAGAACATCATCAGAATTTTCCTAAACCTTAGAGTTCTCTGATCATTATGAAATGAAAGGAGAGACTATCATCCTACCAGAAAGTAAACTTATAAATTTGGACTCTATTTGTACTTCTACTATAAGTCTATAAATAATCTGTTTGTCTTAAAAGGATTCTAGTTTTTTAAGCAAAGAGTTCCACTAAATAAATAATTATGCATTTAAATTTCTAGGTGTCTTATTTCCCAGGAAAGGGTATATTAGGATAGGCTGATGTGGTGGTATCAGCTTATGAGGTGTTTATGTGGTGGTAACAAAAACAGCAAGAGCTAAGTGTTTCCTAATAAGTATCTTTTTCATGCTCATACTACAGGTTCATTGCAGATTGACTGGGGGCTCCACACCATGTCTCCTCACTTCAGAGCCTTGGCCGACGGAGTATCTACCTTGAATGTTACTGGTAGTTGCCTCAGAGGAAAAGAAGACTCTGGAAAATTGTGCCCTGGTTCTTTAAATTTTCTCCCGAAAGTATGATATGTCACTTCCATCTCCATTTTATTACCCAGAAGAAGTCATATAACTACAACTAATTTCAAACGATCAGGAAAGTGCAATTCTGTCCTGTGCCTGGAAGTGGAAAGAACTAGAAATATTTGGTGAGCAGCACCAGTAACTACCACTAGGGGCTTAGAGCTAATACCCATAAGCAGTACAAAGGTCTCAAATTTGTGAAAAAGTGAACTTTTTCAAGTTAGAAATAAACAGTAAACTCTGTTTCAATAAACATATACTCGTTCTCCATTACTTTTTACCTGTAGGCTCCTTGACAATAGGGACTTCATCTAAATCTTCTCATTGACATGAAACAGCCGGTGGTTTTGGAATCAGACAAAGTCAGCTCCACGATTTATTTTTTTTGTGTAAACCCATTGCTTTTTCTGGGTGGAAAATGGATCATGCCACCCTCTAGCCATCTCTTAAAGCCCACAGTTGTATCCAGAGAATAATAGCTATTTTTTACCAAGTCCCCATGGTCTAAGACTGCAATTCACATGTTTTGACAGAGACTGGCTAGCTGTTACATAACTATTTTCTCTTTTTCTTGAACACACAGCCAGACTATACATAGTTAGATGTGGCCATATGACTAAGTTCTAGAATTAAAATTAGAATGGAAGTGATGTGCAACCACAGCCACACTGGATTATTATATCCTCCATGCTCTTTCTCCTTCTACAAAATCAATAGGCTAGCACTGGTGAACTTGGAAGCCATATGTTGAGGACAAGAGAGCCATAAGATGGAAGGAGCCTAGGCCCTTAAATCCTTGCTTGGAAGAAATCACATGTCAATCAGGAACAACCATTTTAGACTTCACTGGTGCAAAAAAAAGAAATTTACAACATGGTCGAGCCATTATTCTTTTTGGTTCAATTATTATAGCAGCCAGCATTTCCTTAACAAGTACAAATGTCTTTAACCTGATTTTGGTGAACTGGTAGAGAGGCCCTCTGAGGAGACAGTTTGCATGCAGATTTTGGCAAAAGGTTCTATAAGAAAAGAATGGTAGGAGAGGAAGACTAGAAGGAGAGTGGAAATTTTCTCCCAGACACTCAAACCTTGGCTCAACTCTACCCCTTTGGAGAGAGCTGATGCTCTGTGGTAAGGGGTGGGATTCTCCTCATTTCTGTGCAAACAGAGAGTCTTAGGCTTTCTGGAGAACTCCAGTGCCTTAGTGATGGTGAACTGAGGGCAGTGTGCAGGTAGTAAACAGCCACGTCTAATGTGCCTTCATAATTTTCTCTGCCATATGCAGGAAATCTCCACTATTAGAGTAATTTCTTTGAGCTTTAGTATTGATCCCAAAAGATTCTGTTAAATTGGATGTAAATTATCAAACAGCATAACTAATAAACCCCAAAATGTGGTTCAATTAACGGGCAATATTTACAGTGTGGGAAAGCTGGTTATGAACTGGGAGTAGGCTGGGCACAGTACATCTGGGAACCTCAGTTTTGGTCCTGGCCTGGCCAACTTGATGTATAACTTTGAACAAGTCCTTAGTGTTCCATTCTCCAACTTCTTCTTTTCATTCCTTTGTTTTCTTCAAGACTCAACTCAGATGTTCCCTCCTCCTGGAATAGCCTGGGTTAAGTACCCTGGTAAGGTATACCCCTTCTCCATGCCCTCACAGAGGAGAATTACACCATAGCACTGTGATTGTGTCTCCTGGACTGGGCATTCTCAAGGGCAGGAATTGTGCCTTACTGTTGAATCCCCAGTACGTGGCCTAGGATCTATCATCCCAAAGGCATGTTAAATACATTAGAAACTTATTCTTCTGGAATGCTTGTGTCCTACATAAAGAAGACATCAAGACAATCTTCACCTCAAAAGACAAAAATCTGAGTTGGGGCCTAATGGAAGGCAGGAGAGGAGAGAAGAGGAATTTCAAGCAGAGGAAATCATGAGAGCAGGGCTATGGATGGGGTCCAGAACAGCCTTCACAAGGCAGTGAGTGGGTTGGATGTTTCCTGAATTTCAGATGGTACAGTCCAGAGGCCTTTCTATGCAGGTACTGGGGAGAGGCTGGTGGGAACAGAATCCTGCACTACTGGCCCTAGGAATGACCTCTCACCTCCTGAGCTATCTGGCTGCTGTCCTCAGGAGTGGGCTGTCATCAGTAATGCCAACATCCAGGGGACGAAATAAATAATACAGCTATATTAATATCAGCTCCATTAGAAACACAGGAAATAAATTAATGTTTGCCAAATGGAAGAAGAAAAAATCTATAGGGAAAGAAATATTATTTTTAATCTTCTGAGAAGGTTTTTATAAACAACAGAAAGAGAAAAAAATAAAAACCATGAAAAAGAATCTGCCATCATCCTTTTAACATTTATTTATTATCACTCATTCTACATCATCCTGAACTGCTTGATAATTTAAAATTTCATTTTAATTTCAATGTATCATATAATTCAACCTAGCCTTTTACGGCATTTTTTTTTTTTTTTACTGAAAACTTTAAAAATCTTTCAAAAGGAAATACAGCCGGGGGAGGGAGGATAAGAAGTTCTGTAACCTTCTAGAATAGTCGTTTAATTTCTGAGATTAAAAGGTCTGTGCAAAAATACGATAACACTAAAAGCAACAAACATGACCTATGTGAATGTTCCTTAATGGCGCATGGAATCGTGTGGAGTGGCTGTGGCTGGGCTTTTTTCTGTGTTCTGTGCTTTCATATGAATTCAAATTATTTTAGACTCTGGACCATTTTGGTTGTTTTAGGAGAATTTCTTCATTTATTTCTATCATGTTTGATTCATTCTGAGATAGTGGCTTATCCTTCCTGGGACTTGTCCTGTAGCTCTTACCTGAGAGATTTCTAGATTTTCAGAAAATACTCATATTAGTAGCTAGCATTTATTGGGCACATACTCTGTACCAAACACTTGGTCAAGTCTTGTGAATGCATTTTGTTATTTGATTATCACTGCTCTAGAAGATAGGAGTTATTATTGTCCACATTTAGCAGATAAGAAAACTGAAATTCAGAAAGGTTAAGTAAACTGCCAAAGGTCACATAGTTAGAAAGTAGTAGAGATTTTAGCCCAAATCTAGCAGATGCCAAAAGCTGTGCTTTTGGAATCATCAAATGGAGCTGACTAGTGGGAGGAACCAGGGAGATACCGAGCTTCCTTCTTCACATTGCCCTACCCAGGCTCCTGCTCTGGAGATACCCCTCTACCATGACTCTGTTGGGAGATGTATCTTCTAAGAAAATAACTTAGAGTGAGAGGGAGCATGCTGTGTGGGACCCCTGCCTACAGAGTTAGGCTGGACCTGTAATACAGTTAATAAGACCTTCTCTTTGCCCTGTGTCCTCCCTCCTGGTCTCATTGTCCAGACCTTGGCCCTGGTCTTATCCTACTGGTTGTGGGCAAATCTGAGTTGGCTTATGGTTTCTGATGCCAGAGAGGTGTACTGCCAGGCTCAGCAGCTTATCTGACTATTTAGCAAATTTATTCATTCATTCATTCAGGCATTATGCTAGTCAGGATTGGTTAGATTATGCTGAAGTAACAAAACCATTCCCCAAAGCTTAGGGGTTTAAAATAGCAAAAATTCATTTTTCTCAGATATATGTCCAATGTGAATTGTCAGGGTAGCTTTTGCTCAGGTTCCATCTTGATGTGTCTTTCCCTGACCTCTGTAAGGGAAGGGAATGTGATAAATCATACACTGGTTCTTCATGATTCTATTTGGAAATGATACATTTCACTTCTATTGGCTAAAGCAAATCACATGACCAAATGTATCTGGAAGGACATAAACTGGAGTATTTATGAATAGCCTTGATGATGGCCGTGACACTATTCTAGGTACCATAATACTATAGAAAGTCTTTATTCTAGTGGGGCAGGGAATTGATAAATTTGTGAATAATTTTAAGCAAAATTAAGTGCTATAAAAATTAAAGCAGTGGAAGAGTAGAGAGTGATGGAGGCAATGTGCAGAGGAAGCTTTTTCAGATAAGGTGGTAGGAAAGACCACTCTGAGAACAAGACATTTGAGTCGATAATTAAAATGGAGAAATGACCCACAAGAAGATGTAAGGAAAGAAAATTTTAGGAAGAAGGGAATAGCAAGTGCAAAAGTCCTGAGGTGGGAATGAGCTTCACATGTTAGAAGAATAGCTAGGGAGACCAGTTGGCTGGAGCATAGTGAGGGACAGAGAGGGTGGCTGTGGACAAGGGGAAGAAGGAGCCAGATCACAAGAGCCTTCTAGGCCATAATCAAGATTTTTAATTTAATTCAAGTGTGATGGAAATCCATTGGAGGATTTTTAAGCAAAGGAGTGATGTGTTTTGATTTACATTTTAAAAAGATAATCTGACTGTTCTGTGGAGAAGAGACCATAGTGGGTAAAGGCGAAGGCAGGGAAACCACTTAGAAAGCGACTGCATCAGTCTAATGTCCTCTTCTCTTATCCTGGGAGCCCAGAGACAAGTGTGGATGGTTTAGAGCTTTCTGCCCCTCCGAGCCACCCTCCTCGGCCTTCATTGGGCCGTCACAAAGGTGATGGGGGATTCTTCCCAAGAGATGTGTGTCTTCCTCCTACAGCACATCTCAGAATTTGCAAGGAAAAAATGGCACTCGGACTTCAGATCTCTTCTTCTAATTCCAGAATATGAAAGATGTGGCAGCAAGGAGTGAACCGAGTCCTGTGGAAACCGAGTCCTGTTTACAGTGGCTGAAAGACACCTCCACATTTGATTACTACAATTTTTCTCCCTAATCATGCCTGAAAAATAAATTCCTTGTTTTTTAAAAGAATTATTATTTTAAAAACTCCTGAACATTAATTTCCTTAATGCTGCCCTGTCACATAGATGATGCGTTTCACCTGATGCTTTGGCACAAGAGATGGGCAGAAGGCACCTCATTTTTCTGTGTCAGGCTTCATCGGCAGTGACGTTTGTCAGGGGCTGCTTAAGTGACTGACACAGAACACCTGACTGTATACCTAGAATTACCTATTATGCCAGAGCGGCTCTCGCCTCTATCTGCCATCAGTGATTTGTATGTTTCAGCTGAAATGGACACGAAACAAATCTGGAAGGATGTAGATATCCAAATTAGTTCTGTGACCAACCTTTCACAGTGAAAATAGGACTCTGCTGAAAGTTTCTGTGTGGCAAGTTCACTTGGGACATTTATTTGCTGTTTCTATTCTCTCTTCTGCCCAGGCATAAACCCTCAGGCTCAGTTAAACCCAGGGGAGGGGGCCTAATTCATGCATTGCAAATGAATTTCAATTAGAGAAGATTCATTTCTATTATTTCTGAACCTAGTCCAAATCGGAGTTCTGTCCTTAAGATGGGAAAAAAGAAATGGAGAAACAGCATATGCACAAAACTCAAACCTACATTCTCCTAGATTTAAATCCAAATTATGATGGAAACAAAAACAAAATGTTAAAATAATGCAAATAAGAAATGCAGCAAATTTATAACCCCCCCACCTTCAGAAGCATGCTATAAAAAGTGTAGTGCTTGTTTTACTTTTTAATTTAAAAAATTTAATTTGCTATTATTTTTACATGTTTTTAAAATATAAACTATATGTATGTACCTGAAGCAATTACAATTTTAGATACTTTCTTTTACTTCTTATTTCTTAATAATTTTAAATTTATGGAAGATTTACAAAGAGAGTACAGAGTTCCTATATACCATTCATCCAGCATCCCCTAACATTAGCATCTAACATACAACCACAGGACATTTGTCAAAATTAAGAAATTAACATTGGTGCAATGTTATTGACTAAATATAGGCTTTATTCAGATTTCATCAGTTTTTCCACCAGTGTCCTTTTGTTTGTTTCAGGATTCAATCTAAAGTGTGACATGGCATTGAGTTGTTATGTCTCATTAGTTTCCTCTGATCAGTATTCTCAGTATTTCCTTGTTTGCTGTGACCTTGACAATTTTGAAGAATACTTGTTAGATATTTTGTAGGATGTTCCTCAACTGGGGTCTGCCTGAGGTTTTCTTATGATTATGGAGTTACAAGTTTGGGGGAGTCTACCACAGAGATGAGATGCTATTCTTATTGAATCATATCAGGGGCACGTGATATATCAACACGAATCACTTGGTTATGGTAGTGTATGTTGTCTTTCAGGTTTCTCCTCTGTAAATTTATTATTTGTCCCTTTTGATTCTTTATGTTTTGGACACAAGTCATTAAGTCCAGCTCCAACTCTGGCAGAGGAGACTATCTATACGTACCACTTGGAATTTTTTTGTAAGGGAAAGTTGTCTTTTATTCAATCATTTGTTTATATCAATATGCACTCACAGATTTTAATTTTATTCTTTGGATTATAATTCCATACTATTGTAATGAATTGTATTCCTCAAGCAAAGCTTGAGGAATTCCAGCTTTGGCCACCGAGAGCTCTTTCTGGTTAGCTTTTCTGTCCTTTTGACATGATTCCATCCTTTTCTTTTTCTTTCTTTTTTTTCTCCTTAAGCCTACCAGGTGGACAGAGCTAGGAAGTATATAGATATATACTAACCCATGTAGTTACATAAATCTGTATTTCTCTCTTCTTTCTCTCATTTAAAATAAACAAGTTCACACTAATGGCTCTGCCCCTAAACCAGCACACAGGATATAGTCCAATCTTTCCTTCTTGCTTATTTGTGACTTCTTCCTATGACAGTAAGAAAACTGGCTCCTATTATCTTCGGTGAATTTACTTATTTGGTCAGTCCTAGCATACATGTAGTTTCATGATTGCTAACCTATATGCCTATGAGAAATAAATTTATCAACTTGCATACAGTGTTTATGTACAATTCTTCTCATCGCTAGCCTTAGTATCCAGCCCAGACACCATTTTCCAAAGCTACTTAGGTTAGCTTCTTTATACTTCATCACCTTCAGTGAGCTTTTGTTAAACACTGATCATACGGTTAGATTTGTTTGTCTCCATCTGCATTCTACCCTGGGATCCCCAAACATCCTGACTTACTGTTTTTCAATTATCATGCGACGCCATTCATGCTTTGTGGCGTACTATTCTATGAATTTTGACAAATGCACCCACCACCCTATCATTTCCTCTCATCTCTTCATTTCCATCATCAGGGCTAGAAGTTTGCTTCTCAGAGCCGCCTTCACAAAAAATAAAGTGTATAATCACTTCTTGAGAGTTATCATGTCCCACACTTGGAATAGGGACCATCTGAGGACTGTTGATATACGGACGTGGGCAGCAGCTGAGTGACCATAGGGTTAGTGACTGGCCAAGGCCATGTTTGTACAGAATAGCATTCACCGTTACAGATGGTATCTCAGATTTGACTAGATGCCATGGATATTTGGGTAGGCTAATATGTCCAATTCACGAATGTCAAATCTACAAATCTTGACATAATCGTTGAGAATCATTTTCTAGAATTCAGGTACAGCTTTAGAAGGCTCAGAAAACCCTGAAATTGTATGCAAAATCTTACATAAAAAAGAGGAAGTGTTTTCTTTTATTGAAGAGACAATTGATAACTTTCATTAGATTCTTTAAAAAGTCCATGTTCCAAAAGAGTTAATGCCTATTAGTAAATTATATATATTTTCATCCAATTTTGTTCCAGAAAAATTAAAATTATTTACAAAGATGTACAGAACAGAAAAATTGTAATAAATTAGAACCAACAATTAAATTTGAGGGTTGGTTCAGCTGAACTGACTGGTTGGGACCAAGGTCCCTCCCCTCTGACCTTGTCATATGTCTCTCTGGACCATTCTTTATTCATGGTCATTGGGGTACTTGTACTTCCAGAGATTCAATCAAAGTCTCTAAAGAGAAATGACTTTGGAATGGTCCCAAGTCCCTGGAGCATGTCAAAGAGAGGAGAACAATCTGAGGATTCTCAAAAGCACATCTAGGAAATTATATGTATGTATAGGTATGGGTACATCCGCTTGGAAGTGGGTATGTGACCATGTGTGAATGAATGTATGTGAGCTCAAAAACATGAGTGAGTATATATAGTGATATGCTCAAAACTACATATGTGTATGAGCTTTATGTGTTTACATATGAGTTTGAGTATGCATACAGATGTGCCATAGTCCAGAAATACACAGAACATGGAGAATGGGAAAGGGCAAGGCCAAGGACAAACATAATAGGTAAAGAGGAGAGGGAAGAATTCTCTGGGAAGACTAAAGCATAATTTTAAAGTAGTGATGAGAATAAACACTATTTGGAGATATAGTCAGTGATCTAAACATATCGTGAGTTCTATGAGTGATAAAGACATAGGTACTGAAAATACTACTATAGTTTGTTGCCTATGTTAGTATTAAAAGGAAACATTAAATTTGTTTCAGCTAGTGAAAATACAGATGTAAGTTTTCCTATTATAATTTATGAACCCTCTGAAATATATTCACAGCCCCCCCATTGACCGTGTTAAAAACTCCTGATTGAGAGTCATGACCAACATTTTGAAGGGAAATATAGAATGGAGTGTGATGGAACAGAATAGAATGGAAAATATCAGAAAATATCTCACATAGGAAGAAGTATTAAATTGAATATTTTGTTTTAATGACTCGTGTGTGCTGGGTCATGATGTAGAAAAAGGTAAACTATTTAGAAAAATGTTGCACCAGGTGATAAGTTTTAAATGAATACTAAACGTCTTGGAATGTCAGGAAAGGATTTCAGAGCAGGAAGCACCTGACAAGGGTTCGGTTACAGAAAACTTCTTCCAAAAGCTATGAAAAAGAATGGACCAGAATGGGGTGAGATGGAGAGAGGGCAGTGGTTAGCAGGTCACCATGGAATTCAAGAAATAGGACAGCATCTGTGTAATGAAAATGGAGGAGAGGGGCAGACTGAAGGGTTGTTATGTAGGTAGAACCTAGGGATTTGGTGACCCATCGGATATGGGAGATGCTGCAAAGGAAGAAGTCTTGGTTTACTCCTGGGCTTCTGATTCGGGGCCCTAAGTAGGTGGGCATGGCCATCTGGGATTGAGCTCACAGAAGCAGGAGCAAGTCTGAGGGAGACAGAATCTGGTTTTAGAAATACTGATTTTTGGTGCTCCAATTTGTGATGTCACTTAACCTCTCACTAGATATTAGTTTCATCATTTCTAATATGTGTGTGTGTGTGTGTGTTTTATCTGAAAAGAGATTTTTTGAGGCCTATAGATATAAAGATTCTATCTCATGAAGGTATTTACATTACTATATTAAATGAGATTATGTACGTGAAAATGACTTCCTGAACTTAATATTAAAAATCTCTTTATAAATAATAGTTATCTATTGTATAAGTAAAGTCTTTTCTTTGCGAGGGACAAAAACCCAAAGCAAACTGAATTGAATGCAAAGGGAACACATCAGCTCATTTAAATAGAATATGTATGAATAGGTTTAGCTTCAGGGGTCTGGATTTAGGGGTCCCTGATATCACTCCAGCTCTTAGCTGGGTTCTTATTTTACACAAGAAGGCTTTCCTCTTGTGGGGTCAACTTTGTGGTATTAGTTCCAGCCTCCCAATCTCTTAGGATCTAGTCCAGGATAAGAGAGTCTCTTTTTCTACTGCAAATGTATTATTCTGATTAGATTTGAGTATAGGTCACATAGGTCACATGCATCTCCCAGAATCAATCAAGGTGGCCAAGGAGAAAAGATTGACTAGTTTTCTTAGAGTTGGAGATAGTGGATCCTGTCAAATCACTGGCCTGAGAGAGTGAAAGGAGGATTCCCAAATGAATAGTGGGGGCTATTGCCAGAAGAAAGTAGAATATATCCTGGGGAGGTAAACATCAAAAGTCTGAATAGCCATACTGAAAAGGATTACATCTTTAATGCGGGACTGCATGTTGAGTGCACTTTTGCTGAGCTGGACATTCGTGGTCCACAGTTGGAAGAACAAATAGTCATAAAGTTCTGAAGAATTAGGCTGCTTTTGGAAGATCGACTGGGGTGAAAATTCAAAAGCCCTAATAACCGTAGGTCCTAGATAGCCCTATTCAAAGAGGGAAGTCAAGATTTAACAGGTGGAGGTATCTAGAAGAATTTTAATTCTCTTCTAGATTATTCAACTGAGAGATTACCAGACTTCTACATGTAAGACAAGAATCTGGAACAATAGTACATTTCTCCTCTCCCTAAAGCCCCTGCTCAATGAGCCTGTTCTGGCTGAGATTTCTTTGGGCCAGGGCCCTGAAGATAGGCAGGGTGGGTTTTGAAAGATAAGTTTGTGATAGGCACTTTAGCTCTGGGCCAGTTGACCATAAATAAATTTTTAAGGCACACATAAAGGATTCCGAGTGCCCACACACACCTACGAGTGGATTTGCACATGTATGCAGACACGCATGCGCGCGCACACGCACACGCACACCTCAAAAAGCAATCCCCCGCCCCCCGAGCATCAAGAAAGTTCCCCTTTCCACTTAAATGCTTTTCCAAATAGTCTTATTTTATTTTATTTTTTTTTATTTATTTCTCTGCCATATCCTTTTCAATCTGGAAAGTGACTTGGCCTCTTTTCCCCCATCTATTTTCTGCCTTCCCGCTATTCAGTTTAGGCATGAAACACAGAACTAGATTGAAAGCATTCAATGGCTATTCAATCGGAGAAGAAAAGAGCCCCTTGGAGCTTTATTAGATATGAAGATCCACAATAAAAATCAATTTCTGCCTCTTTATGCAGTTTAAATGACAAAGCACCCACCCATTCTGCAGCCATTGTGCCGGGGAAATGTAATTCAGTCCCGAGCTGGGCCCAGAGCTCCGCGGACTCCCTGACCTGCGCTGACAGATTCCAATATGATACAGACCTTCGGAGAGAATGACAGCCACTTCATCTCGCTGCAAGAAAAAAGTTATCTGATATCTTTGAGGGTTAAAAGGGTATGTGGGCAGCATTTTCAATAACCCACTAAATCAGCATCTTAAAAAATACCTAAGCTTTGTTCCTTAAAAAAAAATTTTGCCCCTTACTCCTAACTGCATTTCTAAGGCCCAGTAGACATTGTCACACGTGTCTCCTGCCAAACCTATTGAGCCTTTGGCACAGAAGGAGACCCTCCTAGATAATTAGTCCAAAAGGAAACAAGGTGAGAGAAATGTCTTTATTCTTCTAAGAAATACAGATCTTCGGGTCTCCAGGTCCTGACAAAATTAATGGGTCGAAACCAGTTAAAAAAAAAAGTTCCCAAATCTGTTCTAACCTGTTAAATAAACCTGTTACTATAAAAAGTTTCTTATAGTAACATAGTCCCTTTAATAGAAAGAAGTTTTTGTTTGAAGAAAGTTTGTGACAGAGTAGTTGCCAAGGGAACCACTGGAAGCACTGTAATCAATCATTAACTGCCAGAGGTAGAAACTTATCCTGATTGAAGGGGGAAAAGTTAGGGAATGAAATGTGTATTGAGATGTATATTTCTGCTTTTGTTTATGATGGTTTACTTGCAGGGGAACAGTGAATGAGAAATCAGTTTCGGTGGTTCACACTCAGCCCATAGAAAGACACACCCATGTGAACTTCACCCTTTCACTAGGACCAGAGAGGCAGGACTCTAAAGAGGAGATGGAAAGATAAACTACTTCTGTTCTCTGGGTGCTGGGAAGGACTCCGAGATGAAGGGGCTACAGGATGGTTAAACAAGGACCATGGAAAGGACTTTTGGGCTCTAAGTCAGGAGAAGCACAGGATGTTACAAAACCACCTGGTCATAGGGAATTAGAATGAGTCAGAACAATGAATGATGCATTGCTTAGGCAGCAGGGGGAGTAGAGGGAGTGGGGGTTCTGGTTCTAGGTGACTTTTGGAAAGCTTCCCATTGTTTGGGCCTCAGCTCCCATGGTTCTGTGTGACTTTTGGAAAGCTTCCCATTGTTTGGGCCTCAGCTCTCTAGTTGATAAAGTATGACATGTCTGTCAAATGATCCTTAAAGTCCCTTTTATTGTCCTTATAATTTGATCCCTAAATTACAGTTATTTGCCATATAGTTATTATTTTTTGGTTTTAGATTTTAAAATGCGTTGCAACCAACTATTCTAATAAAACATTCTTTAAAAAGTCAAGTGACAAAGTTAGCTCCACATCTGGAAAAACATGACACTACTGCTCAGGACTGGCATGGCCAACAGGTTTTGTCTTGTGTGCCAACTCTGACTGACAGGCAGTGGTTATTTGGAGCAGAGCTGTCTGGTAGAAATATGAGAGACATAAAGGTGAGCCACATATGTAATTTTTAAAAGAATTGTACTAAAAAACACACAACATAAAATTTGACTTACCATTTTAAATGTACAGTAGTGTTAATTATATGAACCTTGTTATGCAACGGCTCTCCCTAAAGATTTCATCTTGAAAAACTGAAACTTATACCCATGAAACACTAATTCTCTCTTCCCCTCTTCCAGTTATTTTCAGCCTCTTATCTACTTTCTGGTTCTATGATTTCGACTACTTTAGATACTTCACATGAGTAGAATTACAGAGCATTTGTCCTTCTGTGACTTATTTCACTTAATCTAATTTCTTCAAGGTTCATAAATGTTATAGCATGTGACAGGATTTCCTTCTTTTTTAAGACTGCATAATATTCTATTTTATGTATGTACAATATTTTCTTAATTCATTCATCTATGGACATTTAGGTTGCTTCCACATCTTGGCTACTGTAAATAATGCTGCAGTGAACATGAATGTGCAAATATCTCTTCAAGATCCTGCTTTCAGTTCTTTTAAATATATACCCAGAAGTGGGATTGCTATATCACATGGTAATTCTATTTTAAAATTTTTGAGGAACCTCCACATTGTTTTCCACAGTGGCCACACCATTGTACACTCCCACCAACAGTGCACAAGGATTTCAATTTCTCCACATCATTAATATTTATTGTTTTCAGTTTTTCTTTTTTATAATGGCCATTCTAATAGGTGTGAAGTGATATCTCATTATGGTTTTGATTTGCATTTTCCTGATGATTAGGGAAGTTGAACAACTGTTCATATGCTTGTTGTCTATTTGCATATCTTTTTTGGAGGAATGACTATTCAAATCCTTTGCCCATTTCTTAATTGGATTATTTGTTTTGTGGTTGTCGTAGTGATTCTTTACATATTCTGGTGACTCATCCTTTATCAGATATCTGATTTGCAAATATTTTCTCCTATTCTACAGGTAGCCTTTTCAGTTCATTTATTCCTTTGCTGTGCAGAAATTTGAAAGTTTGATGGAGTCTCATTTGTTTATTTTTGCTTTTGTTGCCTGCGATTTGGTGTCATATCCAACAAATCACTGGCAAATCCAATGTCATAAAGCTATACCTCTCTGTTTTCTTCTAGAAGTTTTATAGTTATAGGTCTTATGTTTAGGTCTTTAATCCATTCTGAGTTAATTTTTAGATATGGTATAAAGTAAGGGTCCAACTTCATTCTTTTGCATGTGGATATCCAGTTTTTACAGCACTATTTGTTAAAGAGACTATTCTTTTCTCATTGTATAGCCTTGGCACTCTTCTCAAAGATCATTTGACCATATACATGAGGTTTTATTTCTCATGTGTAATTTAAAATTTTCTAGAAGTTATTATATTTTTAAAAAGAAACAGGTACAATTAATTATACTGCATCTATACATACAGAATAGTCCCCTCTCTCAGTGGGGGACCCCCAGTGAATGCCTGAAACAGTGGATACAACTGAACCCTATATATATTATGTTTTTCCTATATATGCATACATATGATAAAGTCTAATTTATAAATTAGGCACAGTAAGAGATTAGCAACAATAATTAATAACAAAATAGAAAAATTATAACAACATACTGTAACAAAAGTTATGTAAATATGACATTATTAAGTAAAACAAGGGTTATTTAAACACATTTACCATATCACAGCAGTTGATCTGATATCTGAGCTGGCTACTAAGTGACTAATGGATGGGTAGTGCATACACTGTGGATATGCAAGACAAAGAGATGATTACGTTTTAGGCAGTATGGAGAAGAGTGGCACAAGATTTCCTTAGGCTACTCAGATCAGCATGCAGGTTAAAACTCATTAATTGTTTATTTCTGTAATTTTTCCTTTAATATTTTGGACCACAGTTGACTGCAGGTAACTGAAGTCATGGAAAGTGAAACCGTGGATAATGGGGGGACTACTGTATATATATTTAACTCAATGTATCTGAAATGTTCAAGATATAAAATGAAAATCCAGTGTTCATTTTACATTTAAGTACATCTCAATTCAGACTAGCTACAATTTTAAGTGCTCAATTTGCCACATGTAACTAGTGGCTACTAAACTGAACAGCACATACTGTTGAAAAAGACTGTGAGTTCTTTGATCGATTAGCAATGTCTACAATGAATAACCTTTATGAATACACCTGTAAGCCACTCTGTATTTGCGAGCCTGGTTTGGATAACAGCCAGGACTGTGCCTAGGTTCCCATTTTACCCAAATTTCAAGTTTGGACCTTTGTGCTAAGGTGACATCATAAAGATCTCAGTTTTCACTGAAAAAAGAAATGGGTTTAGGGATTTGGGGTATTAAAGTAGGTTGTCCTCATTAGATACAACGTTTAGAGGAAAGTTTCTGTATTAGAATAATCCTTCCTAGGAACTGAAGTTCGCATTTCTTCTCTATGGTTTGACTTAGCAGACTACTTCATGGTGAGGACCGATAGTGAATACCAACTCAGCCTTCAATTATATATTTGGAAATTCAAGTGGAAGAAAAGCAAATTGTCTTGGGACTCAATGTTATTCTTGCTTACACCTCTAAGTTAATCACTGAGGCATCTTGTTCTAAGCTAAAAAGAGTTTTAAAGGAATTAGATTCTCTTTTTAAAGAGGTAAATTTTTAGTAACTAAAGAATCTTCCCAGCTATCTAAACTTTTATCTGAGTCTGTAACCATATAATCTTTCCCCTTTTTAAAGGTGTCAGGGTTAATTTGTGCCCGTTTCATTATAATTCAATACAGCCAGAACTATTTTTCAAAATATTGTTATCTCCGTTGTTGGCTATCTCTTTAACCTCTTTGTCTTTGAGAAAAATCATGGCATAATCTTTGACATTTAAAATTTTATCTTCCCAAGTCCAGTTTAGTAGAGATAATGGATATCGTTTGTCTTCAAGTTCAAGAAGGCCAAGAGAATGAGACTGGAAGGACAGCCACGGTAATTTAGTAGAGTCAGCCTTCCTAGGATTTTATATCGTTTCTGGGTTAATTCTTTGGAGTGCAGTTTATATTGGGAATCACAGTATAAAGGTTAGAGCTATTGTAGCATTGATTCTTAATTTATGAAGTGGTTATTTCCTAGGGAAGTGATCTTCAGAGTCTTTGAGTAATGACCCACACAGTTTATTTCCTATAAAGTATTTCTTGGGTGACCATTCTAAAACTTCACGACTCTTGCTTCATTGGCCTTGAAAAAACTACCTGACCATACTATACTAATAAAAATATTAATGAAGCCCATGGAACCTATTGAAGAAAAATAAAACTATCAGAAACACAATTCATCATTAATTATCTCAGATTACTCTTATTTTGGAAGCTGAGGTTCTTGAACTGGACTCTTTCCAATTTTAATATTTGAGGAGATCAAATACTTAACAGGGCCTGTGTGTTCACAAAAATCTTTTTGAAAATAATAAAATCTAGTTAAGAAACTTCATTATTAAGTCAGGTGCTGTTAGATAGAATATTAAAGAAAAGCTTATTGAATTGCTTAGAAGGTTCTGATATGATCTCCCTCTTCAACCACAGATAGTATAGCAAGACCAGCTGACTTCATGGAGCAATGAGAATGAGAAAGAACACTCTGCCACATTTTAGGAGATCACAACTGACACTGAAAAGAGCTCTCAACCCAAAGATTCCTGCTTTTACTTACCTTGCAGGTTGTAAGGTTGAAAAGAGAAGACATACTTGGCTAAGTGCTGGAGATAGAAACCCTATCTATTGATTCTGTGATAGAAATTTAACTTTTGTTGGATCATCGTTTGTCCAGCTTTAAGAGATGAATCATGGTTGGTTAAGCCAATGATTGGCTTTGAGGTAGACAAGTGAACCAGTTCTGAACAAAGAATCATTAAGAGAAGTCTGAGAGATTCCTAGAAAGAATTCTCTCCCTTATAAGAAGTGGAAGGCCACAGGGGGAAAGCCCTTGCCCCACATCTGCCTGTTTCCTGAGCGGAGTCTTATGCAAAACCAGTGGTTCTCAAAGTGTGGTCCTCAAACAGGAATATCAGCACCACTTGGAAACTTGTCAAAAATGTAAATTCTCAAAAGTTAACATAGCAGACCTGAGACTTCTTTCCTTAGAAGGTCCTGCTTGCAACAACCTGGTTGCTTCACCCATTTGATGACCGTTTTTACGCATCTTAAGTACAACTCTGGTTGTAGACTCATGAAGCTCAAAGACCAAACTTCACTGAACTGGACCTCTCTGAAGGTGTTTGAGAAAATGCCAAGCTAGTAAGAGCCAAAAGAAGAAGGAACCAGGATCAACCTCCTAGGTGGGGCGTCAGGCCAGCTCACTCAGAGGCTCACTCCGGACCCTGTGAGACCCTGAGGCTGGCCTGGACGTGGGTAGAGAGGACATGGAAACTACTCCTTTCTCTGCATGGAAAGAGGCTTCATCCACAGATGATACAAAGACTGAGATTTCCTCTTCTAAATACTTAAAACTTTACATTTCTCTGTTCTGCCAATGCCTTTGCTCTTGCCTCTGTTCCCATCCTAGATGTGAGAGGGTGTAAAAGAGAAGAGAAGAAAAAAACATTGTTTATTCTCAGCACCCCTGGCCTGATCAGAATATTAGTACTATTTGGACTAGAAGAAATTTGCATAACTCCCTCACTGGATCCTCATTCTCTCTTCCTCTCTTTAATTCTGGCCTTTAGAAACTTTGTAGGGTTTTTAATTACAATCAAAAGGCTTGTACAGTAGTTAAGTAAAATAAAATAACAGTACTTAAAATTACAATTGAGTCCCAAATGATCCGACAGTTTATTCTCTGCCTTAAAATAAAATAGCTTTCATCTTTTCCCCCTTACAACAGCCTCCTCCGCCTAGATAATGCATTTCGTTAGATTTATTTGCTCAGCCCCGAAAACTTGACACTAAGGGGATTATTTAGTTTTAGATTTGCTGTAGTCCATAGTAATAGCCAACAGGGAAAGGAATGAAGCAGCAATATTAGCAGGGCGATGGGAGGGGAGTGGGGATGGGGAGGGGCTGTGCAGTCTGCTGCTAAGCAAAACTGCTTGCATAAACACCATTAAGAAGATTTAGACATCGCTTTCCTTATCATCAGCACTCCTGGAAGAAATAAAAAAAAAAAAGAAAGAAAAAAGGGAAAAAGGACAGGCCTTGACTTGCTGTGTATGCGTTTCCATTAAAGGTTCAATAGGAAATAAAACCAGCTGAGAGTCCAAATGCAATGATGCCACAGACCTATCCACGCTACCTCATCATGGTCCAAAAGAGACATTTGTTCCACATGTTACTGGAAGGAGCAGCTGGATAGAGAACAAAACACCCTGTGTTGTTCCATCTGTGGCTGAGCATATGACACTATGGCTGATGCCTGGTTTGGTGCTGCATTTCCATTTATTACACCCCTATTTCTTCTCTACACCCTCCTCTACACACACACACACACACACACACACACACACACACACACACACACACACACACCCCAGATAAAATATTCCTGATTTTTTGTGCTCTACCCAAACCACTGACGTTCAGGGTACCAAGGACAAGAACTGGATGGAAACAGGAAGAAAATATGAGAGCCAGAAAGACAAGCTAGCTCTGTGTGTGGTAGAAGGACTGAAAGGCTTGTGTCAAAGAAAGAGAGAGGAAAGGGGGCCAAAGAAGAGGAAGAGGAAGGGGAGGAGTATGTGGTCAAACCTCCAAAAAGAAAGTGGGAAAATATCTCAGCAGTTGAAAGTGGTTTTTAAGAAGTTCTGGAAACAAACAGACCTGTTCCTAGAGGAATGTCTGTCAGTCTACCTGATAAATTCTGTGTGTACTTAAGGCAATGTAAAAGTTGCAACTAGGTATTATTGCATGGCTCATAGGGTACCAAGAACAGATAATAACTCTGCTGTGGGACTCCAAATATTACATTTGGGATTTTAAATCTGTTCCATTTTCTAGATGTATCCTTAGCAAGGCATTTCTAAATGGTCAAAGGTTATGTGTGTATAAATATATACACAGAGACATGGAGGGTTATTGGCGTGAAATATTTCTAATAATTACAGAGTTTATAGTACAGATAAAAGAAAAACCTGATGGATACCAAATGTTCTTAGCAATATACACATCAACATGAGGAAACATTTTCATTACCATACTTGTCCATAAAATATTAGTATCCCTGGGGCTCCCCACTTTTTTTCTCTACTTCCACTCACTGGATCTTCCATTCCGAGTGTTCATTCTCCTAGGGGCCATACATCTCAGGAGCCACTGAGGAGTGTGCCCATAAAACCTTCCAAACCTTCCTGTTTTTTTAGAGGACGTGAATCCTGAGTCCCATGGCAAATTAAGGGCAGCTAGTCACACTCCTCCCACAAGACTGAATCAGAGACACCACAGCCAAATCAGAGGAAGGAATGGTTCTGTGGGCCTCACTTGGTTAGCCAATGGAATAATAATAATAATAATAATAATAATAATAAATATAAACATCACTGCAATTTACTGAGTTCTTATTATTTTCCAGGTTCTGTACTAAGTGCCATCATATACTCTCTCATTTCCTTACAGAAGCAGAAGCTGATGCTTGGAGGAGTTCAATAAGTAGGCCCAGTTAGAAAGTGACGGCCCTGTTTGTTTCCTAAGCCTGTGCTCCCAACAAGGACTATACTGCCCCAGCAAGATGAGAGGACTATTCATTCTCGAAGCCAAGCTGATTGTCCATAGCAAGTTCTTTCCAATGAATCTTTCTTAGGTTCATTAAACTCTTACAGAGATGAGAGAGTGGGAATTGGAAATCTTAGATCTTAGACTCTCATAACTGTGAGCTATGGGAGCAGGAGAGAGAGTTGCCTGCACATGACTGTGATTGTGATGTAAGCCCACAGATCCACAGGCCAGAGACTGGGCTGACCAGCCTAAAGGTCACCCTCATGGCCACCTATTCAACAGGGACCAGGAAGATTTGCCTCATTCATTTGGGCATGCTGAATTCATTTGGGCACACATAACCTTTGATCATTTAGGGCAGACTTCTGCTTAGACTCAGCCTTGGAGCACATCTTGGGGTCTGGAATGGAAAACATGTGGTCAGTCACCTAAGATTCCCCATGCTCTTCAACTTCCATGCAACTGAGTACTCTTTGGTCTCCTGGGACACCTGGCTCCACTCAGCTCACCGAGGGCAGGACCTGTTTCTGTTTCAGCTTTGTATCCACTGCAGCTAGCATTTATGGCAAGAACGAGAGCCCAGGAAACATCTGTTGAGTATCACTGTCCATTTCACTGCGTTCACAGGCTGCTGGGAACCTTTCTTTGTCCACTGCCACCAAGCCAGACTCACAACCATCCCAGATAAGCAACTAGCTCTGCTATCTTAAATTTTTTTATAGTAAGAGAAAGAACACATTACAGCATTTAATAACCCCCTTTGCCCAGAAGTTCTTCCCATTTTAGCTAATTTCTCTCTCCTGTGAACCCTAAACCTACTTCCACTATCTGTCCCCTGTAGATGGAGAATAAGTAACAATATGCCATTCCTTATGTAATAATTCTTTATCTGCTTGAAGGTTATTTACTGGTCTTATAAAAATTGTCTTTCTATTGCCCTAATCCCAGGATGCTAGTATAATGCAATGATAGAGAAGTAAGGAGTGACACAAACACTACCTCCAGTTCTTTCCTGCCATGATTTTAATTGCATGTCAAACAAAAAGATGGGCAAGTAATGAGGGCTGAGGTCAATACTGCTCCAAGATATCCCACAGTGCAGAGTTGTTTCTGTGCAGCTATAGCTCATGCTGGCATTCTGCGAAGCCCACCCACTCCCTGCCCTGGGCCCCAGAGTACATCCACCCAGGGCAGGCCCTAGCCTTTCGGAGGGCTCCTACCATTATCTAAGATCCTTGAGTTCAACACGAGTATCTCAAATGCTTATACCCATCGCCAAATTTGTGAGTCCTTATGCAAAATTGTATCAGGCATTATTGCAAGTGCTTTATATATGTCATCTCTTTTGATCCACACTACTACTTATAAAGCAGGCTTTATTATCACCCTCATTTTACAGAAAAGGAAATAAAAGATAAGTCTGATTAGTTAACATGTCCCAAATTCTGCAGCTTAAAACTGGCAGAGCCAAGGTCTGAGTGCCTACAGTCTGACTCCAAAGCCTATGTTTACAATCCATCGACATGATGCCACCAAGGCTTAGCATAAGGCCTGTCACACAGCAGGCATCCAATGTCTGTCTGATGAATTTCTGTGAGATAGGTGATACATTTTCTAAGGTCTGGTTATTCAAGGGGATCTTTCTTAACAAGTCTCAGCTTTCCTTTCTAAACATTATTCTGCCTGTCAGATAGTCAAAAGCAAAATCTCCAAAATTCAAGAGTAGTAGTGACACAGGGAACATAAAATCCTTAAAGTCAAAGGATTTCTTATCATAATGGGGAGGAATAATAAGTCTGATTTAAGAAAGAGCATAGAGTAAGTTTTAAGAAGAGTAAATCCAGTGTATTTTCGTTAGAATTCACACGATGAGCAAATAAATTAATTCACAAACACTGAACCCAACATCTGATTTGAACTTACCTAGAAAAAACAAAAGCAATGACCACTGACTTCAGACATTTTACAATATAATTATAGTTACAAAGTGAATGCATTAGACTCTTGGAAGAGGAAAGGTCATAGGCCATCTAGCCTTTCTTGTATGGGCCTCAAGGCCTTGCATGGTCACAAGTCTGTCAACTTCTCCCCCTAGCTCACTGGCTCTGACCTCGACAGTCTTCCTCCTGTTCTTTGAATATGAAGAGTAGGTTCCACCTGAGACCCTTTGTACTAGCGGCTTCCTCTATCTGGAAGCCTCTGTCCTACGTTCTTAATATGTCCCTTCATGTCACTCAGCTTAATTAATTTGAGATTCACCCATGTTTTAGGTGTTTTAATAGTTCATTTCTTTTTGTTGACAAGTAATATTCCGTTGTATAAACATACCATAGTTTGTTTATCCTATCGATGAATGTTTGAGTTGTTTCCAGTTTTGGCTACTTCAGATATAGCAGCTATGTAAATTCATGTACAAGTCTTTGAACTGACAAATGCCTTCATTCTGAGTGAAAGAAGCCAGCCAAAATAGACAAAAAAGACAATTATATTGTATGATTGCATTATATAAAATTTTAGAAAATGCTGAAAGCTAATCAATGGTTGCCTGAGGACAGAGACATGAGTGAGAAGAAGAGATTGTAAAGAGGTATATGGAAACTTTTAGGGGTGATGGTTATGTTTATTATCTTAATTGTGGCAATGACTTCACAGGTATATGTATATATCAAAATTTGTAACTTCAATCATGTGCAGTTTATTGAATGTCAATTATACCACAGTAAAGCTTTTAAAACATTGGTCGTTCAGAATTAATTTAAAAAATATGGTGCATCCATGCAATGGAATTCCACTCAGCAATAACAAGGAACAAACTACTGATATGCACAACAGCATTAATGAATCTCAAAAGCATTATGCTGAATGAAAGAAGCAAAACACAAAAGAATACACAATATATGATTTCATTTACATAAAATGTCAGAAAAGGCAAAACCATAATAGCAAACCAAGAGGGAGCAATAGGTTCCATATTTACTCTCTTGCCTAAAAACAACAAACAACACAACAGATAAAATATATGAAGTGACAGTTTCATAACCGATAAACAAGGCTTTTGCACAATACATTTGAATCTTTATGAGAATAAATGTAGTCCCTTAAAAACGCCAATGGTTTTCTAACCACTCAGAACCAAAGCCAAGTCTTTACAAAATCTTTCAAGGTCATGTAAAATCTATCACATCCCCTATGCCCTCAAATTACTGCATTCACTTCATGCCAGCAGTGATGACTTTTCGTGTTTTCTTCTCAACTACTCCAAGCCCACTGTCACTTGGGATTTCTGCATTCTGTCTGGCTGGAATGCCAGTACTGCTGAGAGATTCATGTCTCATGCCCTCACATCCTTCAGGTCTCTGCTCAAACCTCACCTTCCTCAATCACCATTCTACTTGAAATTCCAGTACCCCAGCCCTTAGCTCTCCTGATTCACCTCTGCTGCTTAATTACTCTTCATAGCACTTATTATGATCTGCCACATTCTAATATTTCATCTGTTTAATTTTTAATTATTCTCTGTGTTCCTCTCCTTGAATGTAAGCTCCATGAAGACAGAGCCTCTTTTTTCCCTATTTTCCTTACCGCTCTATTCTCAGTGTCTGGCATATAATAGGTGCACAATAATACGTACTGAATAAATGACCGAAACAAACAAGCTAGGGTAAATGAGCACAGGAACAATATTTATGGTATTGTTGAGAGAACTAAATGAGATTTCTTGTGGGTAGTGCCAGCAGGGAAGCAAACAGAAAACCATGTCATTAGTCTGCTGCTTGTCCTAATTGTGGTAAGTAATAGCAGTAATAATAATAGCTACCAGTATTAAACACTGTCAGGCACTATTTTATTTACGAAATCATGTAACTCTCATAACAATCTTATGAGGTAGATAAGATTATTATACTCATTGTACAGATGAGGAAACTGAGGCACAGAGAGATAAGTAAATTTCCCAAGGTTATAGAGCACGGCTGTGATTTGAACCCAGGCAATCTGGTTCCAGAGCCTATGCTCATGACCATTATGCAATCTTGTATCTTGAAATCCTAAAACTGAACATTTTTCCTCCATCTAAAGCTTTCTTTGGCTTTTCTATTAGAAAATATTGCAATTTAAACAGCTCTTATTCTCAAAGCTGAGTTTTTATACAAACTCTGAGTTTATTTTCCATTAATAACAGAAGCTTGAGACAGTTTCTCCATTATTGGTAGCATGTCTCAAAGAATTGTTCTGACAGTCATATGGGTCAGACTGATCACTGTAATTTCTGTTCTTGGTGACAGGAAAAGGCCCAGAGGTGCCAAGTGGCATTCTTCTGCCTTCAGACAAGCCCTCACAGACCAGGTGAATATATTAAATGCACAGTAACATCTTTACTGCTGCCATAGGATTTCTAGGATTGTGAGGATCTGCATTCTCCAGTAAGCTTCTAGGTCTGCATGCTGCTTTTTTTTTTTTTTCAATAATGTCAAGGACTGATTTTTTTAATAGCCAAGACTGCTTAGATACATAAATGCATTGACAAGAAGCTCCTTTAGTCTCAGCTGAAATACTGCTTCACCCAAGGTCAGGATTAATTTATGCTCCTGAACTGGCCTGCAGTTAAGAGACATGTAGACAGCTTTATTGGCCTGATTTTCATCCCTTTATAAAGTCAACCACACAGAACCTCTACAGTGGACTTATCCTAGACTTTAAGGGGAAGTCGGCATTTGAATTAAGGGTTTTGAGCAAAATATGAAATGAGATTTATAGGCATCATATTTAAGTTTACTGAATATTTGCAACACAAGAGCCTACATGTAACAAAGTTAAATATGAATAGAAAATAAAACCGGGGTAAAAAAATATTTTGAATAGTGGGGGATAAGGAATCTGGGGCTGACTTTATCTGAATGAAACATCTCCCTGTTGTGATCTAGACTGGCAAATGTATCCCAGAGATACCCGTGCTCATGATAAGTCATTTCTTGATGAACTCAGATTATCTCCTTCAGACAAGACCTCATACGTGGGATATAAGACCACCCCACTCACATCCCCACCATAGATTCTTTTATAAGAATTTTGAATTCAGAATATTGTTCACTTTGATATAAATTCACATTTCCTAGAACTATCCCAGCGAGAGCAAGATCAATACATAGGACCTACTCTAAAACTTGCCCAAGGAACAGAAAAACTCAGAAGACTCAAAGAATTATTTTCAAGCTTCTCAGAGCTTCCCTGCTTACCACATGACAATTGCTAGGATTCAGTTCTAAAAAAAAATTTCGTCTGAGAAAAGATGAGACCTGGAGTTGTAGATATACATCCTGTCACTGTGGGCTTGAGTAAAAGGTGAAATAGAACAGAATTGTGGAAATGTGTGAGACTTCTTGAGAGCCTGGAAGCAAGTAGTGAAGAAATCTCATGATATGAGGCCAGATTCTCATATGAACCCAGGATCTACCTTAGGGAAATCTGCATGTGGAAATTATTAGGGCTCTTCCCTTTGGGACCATTATGAGATTTATTTCTTTAGCTACTTGAAGTCAGCAGTGACCATGTGGCTGCACCATAAGCCTGTTTCCCTGCCAATCTACAGCGGACAGGTAAAGTAAATGAGAAAAACTCTTTTAAGTCCCTGAGATTTAGAGGGATGTTTGTTACTGTATATCCCTAACCTACACTGACTTATACATTAAGAGAACCAAATGATTGAACTATTTAAACATAAAATATATTTGGAATTAAACTAGGCCTTAGAAAGAAGTTATTTAGGACATTACGTCCTGTTAGGAAAGGTATTTCTGGCTCACTCTTCTGTGTGAAGTCAGTTGAAAAAACATGAGAAATAAAAAACCAGAAAAACCTTCTAAATTAGATGAAAGTTGGAAAAAGACACAACTCTGAAGCAAAGCCATAAAAAGTGCCTGCCAGATGTCTTAAAAATTGGACACAGGTAAGAGAAAATAAACACATGCTTCTGCAGATCTCAGGCAGTACTCAGGGCTCTTTAAAAGAGGTGGCCCATCCCACAGAACCAAAATATACTCCCTTCCTTGAAAAAACAAGCTCAGGTGTGCAGGCAGTCTACAGTGGCATCTCTGGACTTGAGGTTGAGGTGCAGGCAGGACTGAACGAGGAAACAGACACACTGCCTTTGCAAGAAGTGTGCTGAAAGAGTAGTGGGTGATGTTGATGTTATGGTGGCTGATCTTGGTCAGCTAAAGAGAAATTTTAAATCAGTGATTCCCCAGCTATGATTCTAAAAGAAATGTCTTGCTTTGGGTTTACTCCCTTTTTCCTTTCCCATTCTGAAACACAGATTTGGCAGTGATTCCACTTTGGCCATACTGAAGAAAGTACTCTAGGAATGGGTAGAGCTGCAGGGGGAGAAACTGGGTTCTTGGGTGGCTTTGTGAAACACCTCTGACCACCCTGACACAGTTGCACTGCTGTGTAAATGAAAACTAAACTTCTATCTGGTTTAAGCCACTGTAGTTTGGGATCTTTTTGTTATATCAGCTTAGCTTTTAGCCTAATTAAAGTGGTATGTAAAAGTCAATCTTTTAAAAGGCTATGAAATAGAGGAAGATGGGTATTGTAGTCAGGTAAATAGGAGTGAGCACAAAATTAGAAATAAGGGTGGGGAAGTAACCTCAAATAATGAAGGAACTCAACAACATATAGCATGTACTTTTTTTTGGACACTATGCAAATAAATAAGACACCTGAATGAAATGATGGCTTTTCTATGGAAATATATATTTCCAAAATCTACCTCAAAGGAATTGTATAACTGAAATGGTTTCAGAGGTGAATGCAATCAAATAATCAAGACAAATGAAATTTCAATACTATACAAACTGTTCTAAGCCATAAAAAAAGAAATAACTTTCTAATTCCGTGTGTAAAATGTAAATAATTTTGACACTAGAACTTCACCAAGATGGCATAAAAATAGAAAACTACTTATCCATTTACCCAGAATATCATTATAAAAATAATAAATAAAATATTATTTGCTTATTTGCAAACATAATTCAGCAGCACAATAAAAGTAGACTATTCCACAGCACAAGAATGTTTTGCTACTAGGAAACATTTTAATAGAATTATCTACATTAGTAGACAAAAAAAGAAAATTTGAAATGATCAAAGAATTTTTTAAACAAAACATAACATATGTTTCTGATTTAAAATGTCTTACTCTAATAAAATTAATAGAAGCTTTCTTATTATAATTTTATATGTACAATAAGTTTATTTTATATATACTGTACAGTGTTATGGTTAATTTCATTAGAAGCACTTCCATTAGAGTAGGACATAAGAAAAGGATGCCCCCATCATCACTTTTATCTAGCATTGCTCATCTAATTTAGCAAGAGAAGGAATAAGTGGTATAACAGAAAAAAAGGAGGCAAAATAATTATTTTTAGCATATGATACGCTTTTTAATCTGGCAAATACAAGAGAATCAACTGAAAAATATTTTAAAGAGAGAATTCAATAAGGTAATTCTCACAATATTAAACAAACAAACAAAAAATAGCCTTTCAGTGGGCAAGCAAGCTCTTAACATTGATGAGAAAATATATTATTTAAAATAGGAGCATGAAATATAAAATACTAAAGAAAAACTTTGAGAAAAGTGCCATACTTATATGAAGAAAACTTTTAAGTTTTGTTGAAAGACACAGAAGACTCGAAATGAAAATATCTACTGTGTTCTCGCTTAGGATTCAATATGATAAATGTTCATTATTTCTATATTAATCTGTAATTTCAATAAAAACTCAAAAGGATTTTTCTTTTATACAAGAGTATTCCAAATTTCAGTTGAAAAATAAATATTTGAGGATAGCCAGAGCAAATCTGAAAGAAAAGAATTATGAGGTGGCACTATACCAAATAGTAAAATATAGGATAAATTTACAGTAATTAAAGCAATCTGGTATTGGCACATAAATAAATAGACCACTGGAAAAGAGAGTTCAGAAACATATCCAAGCCAATATAGGGATTTAGTTTATTAAATGTGGCATTACTGCTCAGTGGGAAATGATGGATAAGTCAGCTGGCTAGCCATTTGGAACAAAATAAACTTTGATCACTACCTCATTTATTACAACAAGAATAAATTCCTTGCACCAAAAATTTAAACATAAAAAATGAAATCATGAAAATAATAATGAACAACAGCAGGAAATTTGTTTGTAATACCATGCAACCTCACTAATAATTATGAAAAATTTAAAAATATACTTTATAGTTGGGCAATCAATATTTTCACACCTATTAGTGAGATAGCAAATGAATGCAGGTTTTTAAAAGGGAAATCTGGCAATTTCAACACAGCAATTCTATGTCTAAGAATTTAACTTTCAGATGTACTTATACATTATGCAAATGTATATGTACAAGAATGTTTATTTCAGTATTGTTCGTAAAAGCAAACGAAAAATAATAATTTAAATGTCCATTACTACAAGACTGGTCAACAAAGTATGGCAAACCTCTACAGGGGAATGCTATTTAGCCATAAAAAAAGAACATGATATATCTGTATGTGCTAATAGGCAATAGTATTTACGTTTTATTAAGAGAGGAATGAAAGAGATGTAGATATGCTATACCATGTGTTTTAGTATATAAATTTAAACATACTATATATTTAATTATTTATATATATTTATGTATAAATATATTTATGTATAAATATATTTATGTATAAATATATATATATATATATATATATATATATTTATGTTTTTTTGTTCGAGCCACACCAAACTCCCTGCTGTTCTCTAGGCACATTCATGCCTAAGGCCTTTGCCCTGGAAATCCTGGTCTTTATATTTTCATGGTTTATTTTCTCCTGTCCTTACATCTTTGCTCAAATGTCACCTATTGGTGAGGCTACCTTGACTACACTATTTAAAATTGCACATCTCCCCAGACCCTTTAATGTATTGACTTTAACGGTACCAAACAAATAGTTTTTGAATAAGTTAGTTTTTGAATGAGTGAATGAATATGTTCCTACCAGTTTCAAAAACAAATAGTTTTTGAATAAGTTAGTTTTTGAATAAGTTTTTGAATGAGTGAATGAACATGTTCCTACCAGTAGTGTTTAACGGTTACCTTTATTTCTTTACCTTCTCTTCATTGCTTGATCTTCACTGACTTTTGTCATTCCATTGGTAGTAAAATGTTATCTCTTTGTTTTAATTTGCATCTACCTGAATACTAGTGAAGTTGAGCAAGTTTCTTAGTTATTTGGGTTTCTTCCCCTCTCAATTACCTATTTATATTACTTGTTCACTCTTTCTATTGGATTGTTTTTCTTCTTCATCTTGATTTGTAAGAGATCTTTTTATACTTTGGAAACTAATCACTTATTTTTACATCAATGGTAGATATTTTTAGCTGATGACCTGTTTTGTAAAACTTTTATGGTTTCTTTTACGACACGGAGATTTTAAACTATTTAAATTTATCAATATTTTTCTTTGTGGTTTAAGCTTTATTTATAGGTTCCTGGAATTAGGACCTGACATCTTTGAGGGGTCATTTTTCAGCCTACCACAGTAGATGTGCTTTAATAGATTAAGAAGGCACCCTTCTACTCTTAGCTTGCTAAAAAAAAAAGTTTTTATTACTTTGAAAAATTTCATGAATGACTTAATTTCATTGAGTGCTTTCTCTACATCTATTGACATAATCATATTGTTTCCACTCTTTAATTTGCTATTAAATCGGTACATTTTCTAATATTAAATTATTCTTTCTTACCAACTTATGCATATTTTGTTTTTTTATGTACAATATTAGATTTAGTTTGCTAATATTATATTTAGAATTGTATTTAGGTTTTTTTATGTACAATACTAGATTTAGTTTGCTAATACTATATTTAGAATTGTATTTAGGTTTGAGGTGAGTGTGTGTGTGTGTGTGTTTCTTTTAACAGATTCAGTTTTTTAATGATCTCTAGTTTTTCTTGAGTCAGTTTTGTTGTCATATTTTTCTAGAATTACTTTAAGTTTCAAATATGTTCGTATAAAGTTAATTCATAATTTAAAAGAGGGCACTATGAAGTTCAAGTACTTGTGGATTTGTTTCCATAGTTATTTCTAATGTATTTTATTGTCTCTCAATCTTTCTACTCTCCTAATTTATAAACATTACTACAGGTTTCGTTTGAGTGAGTGTGTGTGTGTGTGTGTGTGTGTGTGTGTGTGTATGTGTCTGTTTTAGACTGTTTAAATAATCTACTTGCAGTTTTATTGATCATGCCTACTTTTTGTTTTTGGTTTTGGTTTCACTAACTCTTACTTTTATTGTTTTGAGGTCCAAGCTGAAATGGCAGCAGCTACCCAAGAGGATGGTCTCCTCATGGTGACAGCAGAAGTGTAACAGTGAAAGTCCAGCTGGTAAAGTACATTTTAAACCTTTGCTTGATTCATGTCCATTAATAATCCATTGGTCAAAGCAAGCCACATGACTAAGTCCAACATCAATTAGGTGAGGAAGGAACTGCAAAGTCACATTGCCAAGTGGGTAGTAATAGGGATAAGTAAAGAAGTGAAAACAATAATGCTATCTACAACATGGTACCTTCTTTTTTTTCTGTGAGAAATCTATGTGGCCTACATTATGGGAACTTTCCTCCAGAATAGTTTTGCATTTGCTTTTTCAAGAGTCCCAAAGGACCAATTTCTATGTTAATTTCTAGGCTCAGTTCCAAGAAAATACTACAGTATAGATTCAAATGCCACAGCTACATGAGGTTAGGTCCATGCATTGGAATATTCCTTTGACTCCTTGAATGAGCCCAAGTAGAGAAAGAAAAATCCTTATCATCGCCTTGTGCCAATGAATGGTTTATTTTCCTGATTTCCTTAAGATACAGCACTTCATGGATCCTAAATTTATGAGAGTTTCTAGGTCTAACTCTCTGCCTGATACAGCCCCTGAGTCTCAGCTCATGTCCCTTACTGGGTCAAACTCAAGTTTCGAGGTTCATAAAATCAATACCTCCTTTCCTCAATTTAAAGCAAACCCAATATATATTTACTTGCTACCTTTTCTCATTTCAAGTTTCTTCTTGGTTTTCTGCACTTAGAAATGAATACTTTATCCATCATTTTTTGATGTTTGTTATGGGAAAGTTTTCATTGGATTTAAATTGCTACTGATTATAAAACACAGTGTTATTTTTTGTACCACCACAAGGATGGGATAGTAATGATAGTGCTTCTAATTAAACACGAAGTTATCTTATTGCTTAAACTTTTTTATATTTAGATTTATTTTTATATAGAATTTTATCAGCTATCACAAAAAAAGGGAAATATAAGTAAAATAAAATCAAAGTAGTCTTAAAACTGCTTTACACTCAGTCTGATGCTTCTAAATCACCAGTGACTCATAATTACTGATATTCGTGTTTTTATTCATGCCATTATTTTATTTTATTAAACGAGTTGGTGATGCCACTGTTTTTGGAAAGCACTTCATTATGATTTCTTTTTTATTCCAAGTTGCTTCTATCGACTGTGTGAATTTTGATGCTGATGCTTTCTTGATCTCACCATAATGTGTTAAAGAAAAATTTTCAGATGACAACAAGAATTCATTTTCCTTCCTCAAATGGTTCTTAAACTGTTAGCTGATTAAATGTTAAAGGGCTACAGTTATCCAGTCCTATCATCAAGAATATCCACCAAGTTTGTACATGCTCAGGCAATGAGAACACCATGATTTTCAGATGTCAGTGTTAAAATGTGAAAAATAAGTTGCTTAGAATCAATAAAATATGGTAATATGTATTTTTCTGTAACTAGAAGTCAGTACCACTTTTTAATAAAATCAAAATAAGCTAAAAAAATAAGTACTGGTTAAGGAAACATGCACCTATGTACACAAACAAGTATGAAATTATATACCTAGGATGGTAATAGCTTACATTTGTTTGGTACTTACTCTTGCCAGGCACCATGCTAAGCATTTTATATACGTTACCTCACTTAATCCTCACACAATCCTACTTAACACACAATCCTATTCAAATCCTCATTTAATCCTCACACAATCAAAATTTGAACCTGCTACCACTTGCATGTGTAATGAAAATGTAGCATCCATCCATCTCTAACTGATTTAAGCTTTATGACTTCTCACCCAGCTGAGTAGGGGTCTTAACCGCGGGTAGTTTGTTCACTACCTTCCGATAGCCTCAAACAGGAAGTGAAATTGTCAGGGAGATGCCCTGCTCTAGAGGTTTAAGATTACCTGGGGCACCTGCATTTTCCAGTTTAGAATATAAGTCACTGAGTGTGAGTTCTCAGGAACCTCTGAGAATGTCCTAGGGACAAATGAGGATGACTCCTGCTCAGTCATCACTAGAGTGTTTACGCACCTCTTGGGTACACAAATGGCTTGGCAGAATTTCCATTTTTCTTCTTAAACCTCTGACTCAATCTGCCTACCATAACCTAACCTATAATTGAATTAGCTCTTAACAAAATGATATACATTTTGAATCTGTCTTCAATATAGCTTCAGAAATTATTCCTTGACAATTTTCCTGGGTCAAATAATGCTTTGTGTCAGATGATTAATCAGTGAGAAATTCTGATGTCGTTCATTTTACTCTGCGTGTACCTCCCAGAAAAGGGAGAACTGGGTTACAAATCACTGTGCCGTAGAAACTTATATTAGCTTAGTTTTACAAAGTTGTAGTAACAAATCTTTAAGGCCAAGTTCAAATTATTCCACCTCCAAGAAACCTCAGAGTTCCTTACTTCTCATTTCTTCAAACTCCCATAGCACTTTGCTTATAGTTCAGTACTTACTATAGTCTACTTTCTGTTAAAACTATGTATGTGCCAATTCCCATCTAAATCATGAGTACCATATGTGCAGAGATCCCCTCTTAGTCTAGATTTTGGGTCCCTCATGGCACTCAGCACCGTTCTTTGTATATGGAATTTGCTCAATAGATATTTGTTGACGCGATCCAAATATTTTCCATATTGAACACTACTCTTCCAGTTTCAATTTCTCTATCATGGCCTGTTCTAGTTAGCTTTTAAAATAATAGCCTGAAAACATTCTACTTTTCCAGTTTCTCTTTTTTAAAAACAATATACAAACAAAACAAATTCCAGAGCTTGGCATCTTTTCAAATATACCAATAGTTGCTTTGTAGAAATTCCTTCTACATCCAAATGATGTTCAAATATTTTAAAATTCAAAAACTAATAGTAATAATTAGGCAACTGAAAAGATTCTTGGTATTTATTTGATTTCTAAATAATTACTGAAACTGACTATTTAAAAAACCTCAACCAAAATATTTGGAAATCTGGCCAGTGGCTTGGGTAGATTTGGCTGTGACTTATTAAAGTATCCTTAAAAAGCAATCTAGATGCCGACATTGAAAAATGAAGCAGCAATGTACACCTGAAGAAAGCAGTCGCTTCTGATTCAATTTTTTTTTCACTAGTGCATTCTCTGTGAGGTGGCTACCTGGCTGCTGATTTCACTTACTTGAAGAGTTGTCATGGGCAATGTTAGACTTGTCTGTAGACCAAGGGTTAGAACAAGAATCAAAATGGTGGAAGTTACAGAGACACAGTTTTGGGTTTAATGTTTTACAAAATATTTAATTATTACAAGTTATATAATTACCAAAAATTTAATTATGCTCATAGACTTTTTTCTAAAAGTAAATGTAGAACTTTTTATAGGAAGATGGACGATATGAAAAAAAAAGTCACTCGCAGTGCCATCAAACAGAAATACTCACTGTTATTTTGGTGATTCATATATGCACTGTTTTTAAAAATTATTTTCTCTCATCAGAACAATCCTGAAATGAATTGAGCTGTATGGGAAGTCAGGGCAGCATTTTGGAGGTGCGGCAGCATTTTGGAGGTACGCAAACAGCAGCTGATCTTTCTGTTAAGACGTGAGGTGGGCAATTAGACACAACCCTTGAAACCTGTGGACTTTGGCCCTCTGGTGACCTCTGCCATAATTGTGAGAAGTCTGATTACTGCTTTCAGATGGATGGTCTCTCCTTTTACAGACTTGTCTGTCATTGTTCAGCTTTATTGAGTTGACAAATAAAATTGTAAGACATATAAAGTATACATCATGATGATTTGATATCTGTATATGCTGTGAAACGATTCCTCCCATCTAGTTAATTAGCACATTTACTACTTCACATATTTATCTTTGTGGAGTTTTTTGTGTGTGAGAGAGATTTGTGTTTATTTTTATTTGCTCTTTCAATGAATGTTACAAATGTTGCTAACACTAAACGTGGCCCTTCGATTGAAAATTTAGGAAGTAAAAAATTCGAAAATCTTTAATGCCCCTTCCTCCCTGCAGATTTACGAAAGTGTGGAGTTTCTTTCTTCCTGGTGCGATTCTCAACAGTGTGAGCGCTTTTGCATCTTGAGCCCTGAAATGAACCAGCGCTTCTGACGCTGTAACCCATCCGACAGCCCTTTCACTGGGCACTACGTTATTTTGATTTTATAGATGAGCAACCAAGATTTAGGGGAATGAGGTAACTTACTAGCCTCATTCCACAGAGGGGGAAAACAAAACAAAACTCTGTCCCACAATTGTGCAGACTCCATCCACTTCTATCTCTGAAAAAGTCTGCGATGGAAGAGTGACGCTCGGTAGCGCACGTGAACGCCCAGATCCGTTTGCCCTGGTGTCCTGAGAGAACCAGTGGCAGGGCCAGTCCCGCACCCTGCCCGCCCTTCAGTCGCGCAGGGCTCCCGGGAACCCAGGACAAGTGCCTAGGCTTTCCTGGAGCAGGGCAGGGGCCCCATACCCAGCCCTGTCTTGCCCAGGCTCTCCTTTTCATCTTCCCAGAAACATCCCTTACGAGAGAGACATCGGGCAATCTCCAGCCCTTCCCAAGGGTAAGTGTATTCTTGGCCCCTCAAAGCCGCAGAGCTTTCCAGGCCGGAAGCCCACGTGCCTGGCAGTTCTGAGCTGTGAGTCGGCTGCATTTTCAGGCTCACAACACCGCAGAGAGCAGACGGACCTGAGAATGGTTATCGGCCAAGAGCTGCAGGCTAACAGCTAATCCAGTCCTGGAAGGGGGCACTGGTAGTTAAGCCCTTTAATGGCCTCAGTCCTATGATAATTAGTCCTGGCCTGGAGCTAGCGAACAGCGAGCCCCTCTAACCTGAAACGGAGCCTCATCCACTGCTCTGCGCTAATCCCTTGCACAATGAAAGCCGAACTAATTCACTGGGTAAACACCCTCTCCAGTTACTTACAAGCTGTCTTATTTCAGCCCCAAACCAAATAGAAAAGCGGCCAGTGACTGGAGAGAAAATCAAATATTTAAGAACTCATTTTGCCTGAAACCCCTCATGGGATCGCCTATCACGCACGGGATCACTTTATGCTGCTGCTTTTATGACAGGCGGCCACTTTGCAATGGAAACAACAGCTACTCAGGAGGAATTTCCCTAACATTGTCTTTTTCTGGTCTCTTGCTAGTTGAACCAAATCACAGCCTGTGAGCGTGGGACCAGACACATAGTAGGCGCTTAATAAAGACAAATTTTTGCTTTAATCTCAGTATGCGGTTCACCAGTCTAGACCAGTTGTCCTCAAATTCAAACGTGCATCAGAATCACTTGGGAGGTTATTAAAACTCAAATCGCTGGACTCTGTGTCCACAGTTTCTGATTTAGTAGATGAGGCCAGATAATTTACAGTTCTATCAAGTTCCCCAGAGAACCATTGGTCTAGAACTGGGGTCCATAAATTTTTGTGTAAAGGGCCAGATAGTAAATATTTTAGGTCAAGAGATTTGTCTCAACTATTCAGTTCTGCTTTTGTAGTGCAGAAGCAGCTACAGACAATATTTAAATGAATAAGCATGGCACTCAAATGTGAATATCATGTAATTTTCACGTTATGAAATATTCTAATTTAGACTCTTTTTTTTTGAGAACATTTTAAAATGTAAATCCATTCTTAGCCTGCAGGTTGCACAAAAACAGGTGGTGGGCCAGATTTGACGCTTGGATCATTGTTTGCTGACCCACGTCTGAGAATGATTATGGTTAGATAATAAGTGATTATGGCAGAGACAGTGGCTCGAGCCTGGAAACAGAATATATGGTCTTATGAATTAAATTGTGAAACCTTCTCCCAACAGTCACATGTTGAAGCCCTAAATATAACTACATTTGGAGATAGGGCTTTTAGGAGATAATTAAGATTGCATGACATCATAAAGGTGGAGTCTTACTCTGATCAGATTGGTAGCCTTTTAAAAATTTTTATTATTCAATTACAGTTGACAGACAATACTACATTAGTTTCAGGTGTACAACATAGTGATTAGACATTTATGTAACTTACGAAATGATCACCCTGATAAGTCTAATACCCATCTGACACCATATGTAGTTATTATAATATTATTGACTGTATCCCTATGCTGTATTTTCCATCTCGTGACTATTTTTATAAGTAGCAATTTGTATATCTTAATTCCTTCACCTTTTCCACCTATCCCCACAAACTCCCTCCCATGTGGCTGCCATCAAAATGTTCTCTATATCTACGAGTATATTTGTTTTGTTTGTTCATTTATTTTGTTTTTAGATTCCACATATAAGTGAAATCTTATGGTATTTCACTTAGCATCATACCTTCTAAATTCATTAGTGTTGGTGGCTTTATATGAAGAGGAAAAGGCTGACATAAATCCACGTGAGCAGACAGTGAGAAAGTAACCTGAAAGCCAGGAAGAGAGTTCTCATCTGACAACAATGGCACCCTGATCTGAGACTTCCAGAAAATAAATTTCTGTTATCTAGGCCACCCAGTCTATAGTATTTTCTTATAACAATCCTAACTGATGGAAATAATAGATGGAAATAATTTCATTTTTGAAAAATTTTTCTATACTTGTAAACCTGCTTCACAAACATTCAAGAGCAATATCCTGTATGCCAGGCACTATTCTGGGCATTGGGCATATAGAGTGGAAGAAAGACTAGATTAGCTTCCAATCTCCTGAATTCTATGTGCGAGACAGTGGGCGCTGGCTTTGCACAGAGCTCAAAGGCTGTGATATGTACATTTACAGGCCAGATAGCAGTTTTCATGAGGACACAGAATCACCAGAATTAATCATCTAACTACAATTATGAAACACACACCATGTGTACAGCCCTATTCAAAGCCCAGTGGAGAGAGATTAAGAAAAATAAAGAAGACTCGTTCCTAGGCATGATTACTAGTAATTGCATTTTTCTCAGTGCCAAGCACCTTGTCTTTGAGAAACAAGAGCAGCAACATCCTAAACTTTCAGTAGAGGGTGACATTATTATAGGAAAAAGATTCTTTATTCAAGAAACCAAGATGAAAGCTACATCTCATGTTCTAGAGCAGGACATAAGAACTGTTCTCCTTAAAAAGTGAGAAGATTTAAAATATCTATATTCCTGTGCTTGAGACAAGCAGAGACTTCTTAAATGTTGACCATGTTATTCTGTTTTAATCTGGAAAATCAGAAAAGCAGCATTGGAACACTAGTCAGAATTTTATCTTTCACAAATTTAGCAAAAGGAATGGAAGTGTTTTGGTAACCAACATCAGGACACAGGAGTCATTATCTTATACAAGCAAGCCATTTGCACATAACTAATAAATTCTTTCCAAAGATGTTTTGTATGGCGGCTTTTGCATATTTTGGGGTTTAATTTTAATGGTTAAGCTTCTTCTGGACCTGCTCTTCATCTGATTTGGGGTTCCTTGAGAGTAGGGACAAGATGCATCATCTCCTGGACATAGATGTGGTCTCCAGGGGCTAGTCACACATCAATCAATATTTACTAAACTCGCCGGTGCCAGATACTTATCTACATCCTAGATGTAGACTGCCTAGAGGCAAATGAGACAGATCCTTGGCCTCCAGTGGTTTATAGTCTAATTCTAGAGACAGGCAGGAAGACAAACATGGGTGTCATTGGCATAGTATCAACCTGGAATTGATACATATTCATCACAGAATACAAAGAATCATGGAAAGGACTTAGATTTTTAAATTAGACTGACCTTGATTTAAATCCTGGCTACTTCCTAGCTTTGTGAGCTGGTGCAATTTATTTATCCTCTTTGAATCTCAGTTCCCTCATCTGTCAGATGCAATAGTACTGTCCAAAGTTGCAGGGTAGTTATGAGGATTACATGATAAACTCTAACCAGTGTGTTAAGCATGCTGCCAGGAACTTTCTGGAAGCCCAATAAATGATTGTTTTAACTCTTAAACTAGTGTCGATGTTATTTGTATAAATTGTTTATTTTACCTGAACTCTGTGTGATTGCCCTCAAGCATTCAGATATGCGAGTTTATTGTGGGCTATGCTATGGAGAATTTGGGGTATTTCTTGTAGAGCTCTCAAGAACTTGGTATTATGCTCTATCTTTCCTTGACTTTTCGGAAAAATGTGCTTGAGGATGTGGGTCTAGCAGAGATGGAATGTGCACTGCTCCAAGCCAGGGAGGAGCTAAATCAGAAAGTGGAAGATTTCCTTTGTCAAGAGAGGGTGGATCCTGGAGTTGAGGAGTCAGGAAGTCTTCAGTGGCCTCCACCACTCAGTCCTCTGACCCCAGTTGGGCATCTGATGGGTATGGATGACCTTGAGTCCAACAGGACAGGAGTGGAGGGGTGGGAGAAGGAAGGAATCCCTCCAGGGGAGAGTTAGAGATTGCAGCACCAGAATGGATTTAAGCGGGACAGAATCACCATTCCACTTCAGGCCTCTCAACTAAGCTCTGGGAACCTGCATTCTTGGGGCTGGTTCTGGGGTTGTGATGCTCTTCCTATAGATAGCTGGTCCCCCGAATGAGCTGATGCTTTCAATGGAATAAGCCCTCTCTCAGGATTTTCCTCTTAGCCTCCAAGAGTTGTGTTCTGAGAGCTCCCGTTAGTGGGCAGCAATCTCTTAGACTCTCCTCGTTAATTGAGATCAAGAGGTTCCATTCTCGGGGCCCATTATTTGAAACTCTGCACATTTGAACATTCAAACACATTGAACATTTGTCAAAGAAGTGGCAGATTGGGATATAATGAACTGTCCTTCTGTTCATGTGTTTCTTCCTTCATGTCACTATTCTCAAGTTGTGTGGGGACCACTTTCATCAGAAGGCAACTGAGAGAGGTGGTGGGGACTTTCCCAAATCACTGCTTGTCTGCATCCTCGACTATGCATTAGATTACATCATTCTTGAGTCAGAGGGGCAGGAATAGTTGTGGGGGTCTATACTGCTGAATCCTTATTGGATATCTTCCGGGTAGAAGGAGAACACTGGGATCACACCAGGTAGATCTTAGCAGTAATCAGGGAAAATCTGAAAGTTGTGGTTACTAATTGACATAGGACTATCACCTCTGCCTTTGGATTCTGTGCACCTAGTGATATAATAGCACAGTTGAGCAGGCGAATTAAGGTGACTCTTCTTAACCTTGGCCACATTGATGAGCTTTATCATGTGTCCCCAGATTCCACTGGAGCCCAAGGGAAGCAGGATCAGTGTTAAAGGGAGTGCATGGGGGTTGCTGAACATACTCTTTCCACACCTCCCTACTGTTTTGGCCCTAACTTCTGCTGATTCCCAATTTTAGATGCATGACTCATAATCTATCAGAGTCTCGGTTTCTTCCTCTGTGAGAGAGATGGAGCTAATGAGACTGATCTGTGTTTTAGGATTGTGCAGAGGATTGAGTAAGATAATGGATGGAAAGGAGTCTTGTAGTGTACTACACATGAAGGTATTATATTTAAGTGCTTAATAACTAATTTTACACAAGATAACAATATTATTTGATACTTAAGTTTTCTTAACATTTCCCAGATTTCTGTGTTAGACAAGTTAATCCTCAATTCTATGTTATCTACTTTGTCAGCCGAAAGAGAAAACCTTGGTCTCCTCAGGAAATTTAATGAACAATGAAATGAATATAAAGGCACAATTTGGATATTTCAAGTTCAAAGATATGTCTAAAGTATTAACTTCTTATAGAGAGCTTAAATCAGGTGTAATCATACAAAATCTCAGGTATTGTGGAGACCTTTTTATTTCCATTTATAATATAGGATGATGGAAAAATAACTTCTATTATTATTGCTAGAAATGAAAAGTTATATTGTATATATTGCTCGTCCTCTGAGCCTTTTTTACGTACACATTTATATCTGGGCATTTATCGGTTTTTGAGTCCATTAAGTGGTTCTCACCTAATATTCTTCTGAGTAGGCATCAAGCCAGATGCCCATCAGATCAGAAAAGCTAACAGCCCCTTTCCCGATGAGGATGGTCCAGAAAACTCCAAACCAAGTGATGGAGGATCTGTGGGTAGCCCTTTCAGCGCCTCAAAGACACTCTCTTAACCTCAGGAAGAGGTACAAGACATGGAACTCCATTGTCCTCGTGTGAACCTCCTCAGAGCTCACCTGTACCAGTCCAGGAGAATAGAAAGAACCCCAGACTTGGAAGTCACAGCCTACACTTGAGTGCTGACCTGCTACGTTACAGTTGGGTGACCATAGGCAGATCTCTTAACTCCTCTGGGAGTCCAGGAAATTATTCTGTAAAGTGTTAATAAAAAACTGTTACACTTTCTTTACAAGAGTTATTGTGAGGACAACATATGTGAAAGAGCTTTTAAAATTATAATATACGAAAGAATTGTTGCCACCAAGTTCAGATCAGTGGGGATGCTGCCTTGCCTTCTCTGGGGCCAGTGCCTGTGATATTATTATAATTATATTATTATTCTCATATTATTACGATGACCTCTAAACATTGGGAGGTCTCTATCCCTAAATCTATTTCCTCTAAAAATGAAGGAAATTATTTCAGCTCCATTATTGTACAGGGCAACTGGGGTAGTTACAATGAGATATCAGCTGTGAACAGTCTGTCAACCATAGGACCATCTGCACAATAGAATTCAGAAGCAAGGGCCCTTAATTCACAGGACTTTACAGGCACTTAGTGGTACCAGGATATGCATAGCTGGCTGCAGCTAAGAATGGCCCAGATCAGCAGCTACTGTCCTATCTTAGGAGATTGTCAAAACCTCAACGACCAGAGCCTAATTCTCCCTCAGAAGTGAGTTACCAGGCTGGGGTGGGCCAGGTCCTGGAGACATCCTAGACATATCACAATGAGGCAGACAGGCAGAAAGAATCCCTTAGTCCCTCAGTCACTCATATAAATGTATTTGACCAGAGTATGGCATTAGGGGAACCTAAAGGCAGGCAGCCGTGGCTGCTCAGGCCAGGACAGACATGGGGCCACTGGGAAGGTGTGCATTTTGAGTCTGGAGACAAACAATAAGAAGGGACATAGACATTCATATTCTGATGCCAGAGAGCCCCCACCTCAAAGACTAGGTATGATGGGATTGGGCAGGAAGTAGGCAACAGAAGGAAGCTTAGACAAAGACCCAGGCACCTAGGAACAAGATTAGGGTCCAGGGTACAAGATGAGGGTTCAGAAACAGAAAACAAAGTTAGAGCTACAGTCCTGGAACCTGAATTCTGGGCTAGAATGTTAATAGCAGCAAGTCCCAGAAGATTGTGAAATCTGAGACTGCTGGAGCATAATAGGTACAGAGCCAAGACAGGCCTGAGCCTTGGGTGGAAATAGCTGAAACTGAGCAGGGAGGATAATCCCACCGAAGGTGGGCTTTCAAGCATTATTTGTTTCTGCAGGAATGGTCATTTAGCACGAGCCTGGGCTGGTATAACAGGGATGGTACTGACAGTGGCTGCATGGCCAAAATAACAATGGGGAGTGAGGTTAAGCACGTTCTGTTAAGTTAGAATTGTCAAGAAATGGGCAGGGCCGGGTCCCCACTGGGCCTGACTTGGTGCCATGAAGGACTCCCTGGGGTGTGAGGCTTTTGTGTCTGTCATGGAGCTCTGGTCCTGCCCAGGGGGACCTAACTCCAAGGATCTTTGGCCTAGGATAGCTGAAGATGCTCTGAGTCTCCTGGGAGGTGTGCTCCTCCTCATCCAGCCAGAAGCTTTTAGTTTCCAGGTCTCCGGTTCCTAGGTTTGTTCCTCAGGGCCAGGACCTCTGTCTTATGGCCAATGTGGGATTGAGGGATGGGGGCGGGGTGGGGAATAGAGTAGAGCTGCTAAAAGTTAAAAGCCTTTCTTAAACTTTCTGCAAGCACTAGGTGATGTGATCACAAACAGATACACACTTAAAGAATATACTCATCCTCCTCTTCACTCCTGATTTAACATAATTAATCATGTATAACATATATTTGCTATAAATTATGTTTTGCTGTGCAGGCCAGTATGTATTACCTTTGAGCAGCACAGCAAACCCCTTGCAGTCCTTTTAAGTTCACATTTTCTCCCTTCTCCACCTTGAGCTCCCAAGCCCCCACGTCTGTCAAAGGCCCATTAAAGAAATCATTTCCCACCCTGCCCCCAACAGCACCACACACCTGGTAATAAATAATATGATCATTGCCTAACAGGCACTCAGAAGAGCCCTGTGATAAATAAGGAGACTTCTCATCTCTCCACAGGCTCTGCAGCGAGGGCTGGCAGAGGAGAGTTCGCTATTAAAGAACTCACATAGCCACAGGCAAATTCTCTTACTGCATCTCCTTGTGGAGACCTTTTCTTAAAAGCTGAGATTGCTCTGATGGTTCAAGGTGCTATTGAGCTCTAACCGGGGACAATTACAAGACTCCAGTCTCAGCATCTGAGGCGATGCTTGTGTCTGATAAGGTTACTGGAGAATAATGCAAAGGAGAGAGGCCCGATAATGGGTTGCCGAAAGGATGGGATGAGGCATCTTTGCCCAGAGCCTGAAGACAGAAGCAGCTGCTGTTACAGGGAAGGCCTCCCCCATCCCACCCCCAAATTCTTTTCCATTTTTATTGCATTAAAAAACCATTCTCTAAACATACACTTCAGAAATGATTTTTTTTTCCTAGCTCCAAGCTAGTTATACTCCTCACCAACTGATTTTTTATCAGAAGAGGTCTTGAGAATAATTCTGCTTTTCTCATCCAATTTGTTTTTCCTGTTTTCTATTAAGAAAACCAGAGAGGAAACAATTGCATTTTGTCCCTTCCTTTTTTCTGGTTGTGCAGTTGTTCCGTACAATTTTCTACCTTACCTTATTTTTTGGCTTTCAAAACCTTTTACAAAAACAAAAACTTGAAAAACCTATTGCCATTCTTTCATGGTATTTTCTTTTTCTCTTTTCATTTTTCTGCCTCTGGTCTGTTGTCTTTGGGATCCGTTCTCTCTCTCTCTCTCTCTCTCTCTCTCTCTCTCTCTCTCTCTCTCCTTCCCCATCCTCACCCCCAGCTAGGATTTGATGAAAGCAAATTCCCAGGGTTAATTAAATTTAGGAATTCAGGCCATTTCAACAATCACAGTTTGAAAGACAAAAGATGTGAATTCAGTCTAAAGACAGGTAATCTTAAAGCAGCCTAGAGACAACAGGGAGCAGGAGTGTGGGAGGGATTTTACTAGTTTGTCTTTCTCAGGGCGTTCAGAAGCCTAAATTTCCTGCCTGGTCAAGGCAGAACCAGTGGAATGGTTTGGGGGCTGTGACAACACTGTTCGAATTCCCCCATATTTCTCTCTCTTATTTTTGAACTCCAGGAGATATAGCATAGGTAAGGCCTAAGAGCTCTGACTGTGACTCAGAAGACTATCTAATTCCGTCCAAGTGTGTATGTGTATGTGAGCAGGGAGAGGGGAAACAGCAGTCAACCCAGGCTATTTTCTGGCCATGTACTTCTCTCACCCATTGCTTGATGTCATTTCAATGGGTGAATCAAGTTAACAAGAATACTTGCTCAGATCCAGAACAATTCAAGAATTGGTGCTTACCTCAAAGAACATAATCCTGGGCCAAAATTAACACAAGAGATCAATAATGAATTAATAACACAAGAACATAAGAGTCAAGTTCTGGGCCATTTGGTACAGATACCAGGTGCTGGTAGAACCACCGTACCAGGAAAATGATGAGGTCTTATGTAGTTAGGGTCATCATCAAGGGCAAAGTGAGATTTATCTGAGCCTTGAAAAGGTCTCTTTTTGACCATGGGCTTTCAGAGAAAAACCATTTACCTTCAGTCTTCCCTTAAGGGCTGATCTGCTACATAGGAAAGTGAACACACATGTGTCTGTGATTCTACCGCCCAGGTCCTATTTTGAATTTCCATGAATATTTGCCCAGAACAGAGGGCATTGGATCTGACATTACTTCACTATTGATGATTTCTGACCCACTCTCATTAGCAGTGGACTAATATCAGACCCACTCCAGAGACCTGGAAGCCAAGTCCAGTCCTCACTAAGTATAAACCACCAGTATCAAACTTGGGTGATTTTTTTCCCACCTCTGAGCTTCCATTTCTTCATCTTGTTTGAAGATTTGATGAGATGGAGCCTGAGGTCCTTCTGGGTTACAGCCTTCAAGATGCTGATAGACATGTGCAGAAGGCCAGCCATGCTTACTTGTCCTGTGACATCTTATGGTAGTGAGTAGTTGGCAATTGCAAACACCTCCTGCTGAATTGCACCAAGATCCAGCAGGATTTTCACACTCTCATTTCTGGCGTGGCCAGTAGGTAATGGCCGAGCAGGCTTCTAGGATTAGAAGTTTCTGGTCAAAAAAAAGAGCAATAGAATTCTGAGGAAGAATCTTGGGCATTATTATAATGAGTGTTGTCTTGTTATATATAGCCTCACTTGAAGGAAAAATATGGGGATCGAGCACAAGAATAGAATTACCATGCTTTAAACTCAGGAGTCTGGGTCACCAGGGGAAAAATTTCAGGTGAATTAGCCAAAAAAAAAAAAAAAAAAAAAGGAATCTATAGCTTTAATTCATTTCAGAAAAATTGACCCCTCAAGTGGGGACCTGGGCTCTGGACTAACTACATAATTTGTGGGGCCTAATATAAAATGAAGATGTGGAGTTTCTTGTTCAAAAGTTAAGAATCTCAATCGGCAACAGCAGAGCATTAAACCAAGCATGGGGCGCTTGAAAGCATGGGGCCGTGTGCTACAGCACAGGTCACATCACCATCAAGATGCCCTGCTGGGCACCCTCACAGAGGAGGTGAGCTGTCCGAATACTGGTCTAGCAGAAGAAGGAAAGTCCAGAGAGGTCCTTTTTCTTACTTTGTGCAATGAGCTCAGCAGAGTATCTAATTGACTGGGTTCCAGCCACAGGATGAGTATAAGACTGAAATTTGCTAGGTGATTCTAATTTAAAGCCATCAGAATGTGCACCTTAATTTATCTGGACACAACAAAATGGACTTCCTTAACTATAGTTTATGGATCATAACTGTGACATTTTCAGGCTTAGCATTCAGGAGTTTCATAATTTAACAGTGATCCAAAGATGCCTAAAATGTTTAGGTAAAACATTTTGCTGAGGCACAGATTTAAATCAGGGGCTGCAGGTGGGGTAGAGGAGCCAGGAACTTATTCTGACCATTTGCTCACATTTGCCTTTTGTTGTGGCCTTGGATCTCTTTGTTTATCATTGCCTATGTAGTTCCCGGGATTACATCTACGGTGCAACAGTACTGACAAGGTAGGGGATTCATGAGGGGCTTGGAATTTACTCTTCTAAGACGCTAAGGAATGAATGTGAGTCAAACTTTCTACTTATTGAGACTGGTAATCTTCTAATTAGCCTGAGGTTGAGAGCTTTCAGCTAGATTTCTCCTTCTGTATCTATTTTTATGCCCTAGTTCCCCATCCCACCCATTGATTTATATTTTCCCATTATTCCTAACATTCCTAAGGAGTCTAAACTCTTGCAGAATAAGCCCTGTGTCTATGTCCTTTCCCACATTGGTGACAGGGACCCAGTTTTCATATGCGCCAAAGGAAATATACAAATCAGCATGTTTAAAATAATAGAATTTATTAGCATAGTTTGGGTGGAAAGGTTTGTAAAGAATATTTTACTTGTAAGTCAGTTAAACATTTGGGACCTCAAATAGTTAATGCTAACACTAAAAAAATAAGCTTTATAAATCCGATGATATTTCTAGGTTTTCAATAAAGATTTATGAATTGCTGTTTATCAAAGAACTTATTTTTTAAAAGCCATGGGTCCTTAGTACTAGAATACCCCACAAATTTCATAGTGATCATCTCGGAATGCCCAACCTCGTGCATTAAATAGACTCTTAAGACCCCTGTTTTGTTCCTCGGAGGTCTTTAGATTAAGCTTTCAGCATGAAACGCAGTGTTAGGACTAAAGGCCTGTGTCATTAAAGGAAGACTAAGCAGCTGCTTTTCCCGTGGAGACATTTTCTGCATGTTCCTGAAGAACTTTTAAAGACCAGTATCACCCTCCCTCCACGCAGCCCCTAAGTGAAGAGGGTTTCTCAGAGTTCCAGAACTTCCATCCAAAGAGCCACGGCTCTTTCCAAAAATGAGCATGTGCTAAAAGCCTTCACTGATTCAAGAGTTTAGTGTTAGAAGTCTCTCATGTCTTAAAAAAGAAAAAAAAGCGAGCAAGAAAAAATAATTCTCAGTTTCCTAGAGTTCTAAAACTTAATTTTTAAATTAAATATTTTAAGCTGAGGATTTTCAAATCAGCTATTAACTTTTCAGAGTTTCATTATAGTTTTTTAAAAAATCATAATTACTTGAGGTAGGGGAGAGTGGGGTGTCTACTTTATTCCTAATGGGAACTATACATATAGATGAAGTGTCTATATAAAAAATGGGAGCCGTGATTATATTAATACTGTCTAACTGATATTCAATAACTCACCCTTCTATTTCCTATTGTCCATATTTAAATACTTCAAAAAGAATTCTAATCAAGTGGAAATTAATAGGGGAGGAAAGACTGGGGCTGGCAGGAGAAGGTTCTAATCCCACTATCTCTTAATATTTCAAAGTCTCTTTTATTTTCTTAATAAAAGGGTGAGAGAAAGAGAGGGAGAGAGAGAAAGGGGAATTAATCCAGTGCTCTGAACTGTCCTCTCATCTTAATGCTTTAAATAAATTCTAAGAGAATATTACACATGAAAAGGCTATTTCTGGCCAATAGCTGGGCATTACTTTTGCTTCTCAACTTTTTTCTGTCTTTACTTCTTCCTTCCCTTTATTTTACCTGTCTTCTTTCTCCCCTTTTCTCTATTCCAAGATCTTACAAATTCAGTGGTGAGAGCTATATTCAAAGTCCAAGCTCCCGACATAATCTGCCTACACATCTCCTCCTTCTCTCCCCATCCCATCACCTGGGAGCACTGCTCCCTTCCACAAACCCTGTGCATCCCTGCTTCCGTGGTTCTGGTTTCCCCTACCTCTACTTTTTCCTCTTCCCTCAAGTCCTATTTATTCTTCGAGTCTCACTTTCTCTATGAAAGTATTCCTATGTAGCTTCTTTAAAATTATAGCAATAATGAAACATTTTAACTGTGAATATTTGTTGAGCATTTCCAGTGTGCTGGGCAATTTATTTGCATTGTATCATTTAATCCTCTCGGTAATCCCTAGGAGATTATCCCAACCTCATGGGTGAGGTCTGAGACTAAGAAAAGATTAAGTCAAGTGTCAAAGCAATGACTCCTGAGTGGGAGAGCCGGATGTAAGTTTTTAACACCTGCTTCCTCACTTGTCCCTGAACCACTGTGAACCCACGTCAAGTTCTGTCATTATTTTATAGGGCAACATCAGTTTTCTTAAGCAAACTGATAAACTCTGTGAAGAAGACAACCATATCTTACATTTGTTTGTATCTCCCCAAAGATCTCATTTGGAATAGGTACACAGTAGGTTCTCAATGCCTACTTAATGATAAAGGTTTGGATTTTCCCTATGAACTTGATAATTTTCGCCATATGCACTCAGTCATCTTGTGAACTCAATTTAGGTCTTCTAGAGATACACATTATCCTGCTTTTCCTCAAAACTGAACTAAAGGAGTCAATGATAACATAATAGAAAGTTTTTAATATAAATTATTGATTGATCAATTGATCAATTGATTGATTCATCCATTTCACAAACACTTACTGAACACTTTTATGTGCCAGACATTGTTCTAGGCACTCGGGGATGCAGTAGTAAGGAAAATATACAGAAAATCCATCCCCTTACTGTGTTTCCCAGGTTCTAGTTGAGAGAGACAGAGAAGCGAAGTAAGTAAGTAAAATGTATATTAGATGGTGATAAAACTATACAGAAAAATAAAGTAGAAGAGGAGACAGGGAGTTGGTAAAAGAGAGGAGGGGGCTACAATTTTAAAAAGGATTATCAGGGAAAAACTCACAGAGCACAGACAGGAAGAAGGTTAAGGAATGAGGATATCTGGGTCAAGGGTGGTCCAGGCAGAAGGGAAAGCAAATGCAAAGGTGGGTATGTGCCTGAAATGTTCAGATCCAGCAAGGGGGTTTGTGTAGCTCACTTACCTCTAATTATAGAAATTAAATCTCCTAAGCATATACATGTAAACATTAATAAAAATTTAACATGGGCTAACATGGGTAGGTAGACATCCATTCTTGGATTTTTAGCAGAAAGATAGGAAAGGAGTATAAATGTGTTACTATAAAAAAAAAAAAAGAAAGAAAGAAACAACAACAACAACAACAACAATACTCTGTCATCAGTGTTTTACCAGGGTCTCTGGAAAACAAAGTCTGAGGCTAGGTTTAAGAGATGAGGCTTCATCTGGAAGGTAAAGTCCCAAAACACAGAGAACATAAAGGGAAGTGAGGCAGGGAGGAGGGGAAGCAGGGCAAGATGACTCATGACTTCTCTGGTCACTGCCTCATAGGGAGCCTAGAAGAGAGAAGCAGGTGACCTTGCATGGGCATCCGTAGGGCCTGCAGGGCAGCTTCAGTGGCTGTGGTTGGCCTGCTTCATGCGAGAGAAAGGAGAGGAAATTTTATTGGTGGGCTCCCTTCCATGATCTGTTTCCCACTGGTCATATTTCATCCTGCTGGTAGATAACCCCAGCCCGGGACTTCCGGGTTGTGAAACATGGCTCTCTTGCGCAGTTCCCATGCCTGTGTTGTGACAACTCATTAAAGTCTAGGTGTGGCAGGAGGAGACAGAGACCAGACCTGCACCTGGTTAGCCTGGTTGCACTGCAGTTGCAAAGGCGAAAGGCACATGATCCCCTTGCAAGCAACTGGTAGGCCCCAGGTATTCGGAAATGTGAGATCTCAGCGGGATTGGTAGACAGGAGCAGCAGCTAAGGCAGAGCAAGTGGCTAAGGGCCTGGAGGTGGCAATGATGATGGGATCTGAGAAGGAGCATAAGATGTGTCTGACACAATCAGTAAATAGCAATATCTCTCAAGAGCAAATGCTTATACAACGCTAAAAACAAATAAGACAGAAGTCTCCTAAGTTTGGGGTAAATTGTGCAGGAGATAATATATATATAATCACACATATACACACACATATATATATGTATATATATTTGTGGCAAGGGAGGAGTGAAAGATGGATTAGGAAGAGAAGCACCTAAACTATACTAAGAAAATATAATAGAGAATGATGTGGATTGGATACTCTCATGAGAATACCAAGTAGCTACATTAAGTTACTCTAACCAGGTCAATTTCAGCTATAAGATTGTCCCCCAGAAGTTAAAGCCCCTGGGAGAGTATGAAAACCTATGTCAGAGGATTAAAAATTTAAACCAATTTAACCAACTTAATATGACTGAACTTCTACTTTTAAAATGAGCAAATAGAGGAAGTTGATAGATTTAATCATGGTTGAAAAAAAATTACTGTGTAAATATTATAGGTATCTAAAATACTAGATAACCTATTCTGCTATATTTTTTTCAATTTTCAAATTATTTAGTTATTGGAGAGACAGTCATAGAAGAAACTCAAAAATTTAATTTAGTGAAATGTAATATTTTTTATAAAGCAAAACAAATCTAGAAGGAACAGAAACATATAAATATATAGCCAGGTATATCAGTAAGGCAGAACTGTACACAACACACTTTTGGTGTATGTCATGAAAAACCGCTTGAATTCAGAATCACCTCCATTCTCTCTTTCCCGCTCCCCCACCCACCTTCTTTCTGCCTCTGGACCTGATGCCTGTACTCTACCCACATTTCCTTGGCCTTGCTCGAGTCTGCCTTCTCTCTAAAAAATAGTTTTATGAACATTAAGTCAATGAAATTGCTCTATCGAACTTTAATTTGGCATCGTAGTAAGATCACGTGTGTTTTGTGAGTCAACTATCTCATTCAAGAAGTGGCTCACAGAGTTGGCAGGGCCTGAAGAGTGTCAAAGCAACCCTTCATTTAGCACCTGGGTAAGCCAAAGCCCGAGGAGCGAAAAAGACTCACCCAATGCCTCAAAACAGAAAGAAACGCCTCCTGACTTCTACCAGTATGCATTTTTAAATATCTACTTTCATTTCTACACATAGGTAGGAAGCATAAACAAAGAAGAGGTTTAAGATTCAGTTGAAACAGATACCTGTTATGTTATTTACTTATAGCTACATAAAAAATTACCCTAAAGCATAGTAACTTAAAACAATAAAACTTTTTTGCTCATAATTTCTGTTGGTCAGGAATTCAAGAGTGCTTAGGTGGGTATTCTTGGCTCAGGGTCTCTCATCTTGCAGTCAAGGTACTGGCTGGGTGTGTGGTGTTGAACGTTTAACTGGAACTAGGGCATTTGCTTCCAGCATGACTCACTCACATGGTTGTTGGCAGGAGGCCTCAGTTCCTTGTGCATAGGCCCCTACACAGGGCGTAGTTGTAATTTTGATGTAGTCGTGAGAGGGGACAGCACAGCATTTAACCATTCTACTCTCTTGACTAGAATTCCTCTTTTAAAAATTTTAATTTTATTTTTCACATTTGTCTTTTATCCATTTGATATTTTTATATTGTATAATAAAGAAGTCCAACTTTACTTTTATTTTTCTCAAATGCATTTCCAGTTGTGCCAGAACTATTTTTTAAAGTGGATATTCTTTTCCGCTAAATTAGAATGTCACTGTTTTTATACATTAAGTTCTCTCACATATCAAGATTTATTTCTGGGCTTTTAATTATCTCTCAATGATTTGTTTGCTTTTTAAAAAAACCAGTATGAGACAACTCCCTGAACATTATCAATCTCTTAATTATCTTGGCCATTCTCAGATATTTATTCATCTATAAAAATGTTAAGATGATCCCTATATCAAGTCCCCTCCCAAACAAAAACAAATTGGTATTGGTTGAATTGATATTGGGGGTGATAGTAAGTCTTCTAATGCAAGAATATGGTATATCTTTCGGTTTGATAAAGGTTTATGTCTTTATTTAAGATTTGATATTTCTCTGAACATATATCCTATACCTTTCATGTTAAATATATTTCTAAGAACTTGATACTTTTTTTGCTATGTGGATGGAATAGTTTCTCATTTTCTTCAAGTTGGTTATAGCTAGTATATAGAAAAATTTGTTAACTTTGTATATTTATCTTATATTAGGTTATTCTACTAACTTTATTATTATAATAGTTCTTTTACTAACCTCATTTTTATGTATGCAATAATATCAATAAAGATAGATTTTATTTTTTTAACATTTACTTCATTTTCTTTTATTCTTGAATATACTAGAACTTCTAAAACAATATTGATTTTAATGGGAATGGGTTTAATATTATACTATAAAAGTGGTGTTGGTGTTAATTTTTGATAAATAATTTTTATTTTATTTAAAGTTTCCTTATATCCTAGATTTAGTTATAGTTTTTATTATGAATAGCTGATACATTTTATCAATTAATTTTTGAAATTTATTAAAATATCATACCATATTTTCCTTTAATTAATTTATTAATCAATTACATTCATAAGCGTCAGATACAGGACCACTTTTGCATTTATAGAATAAACCCTACTTGGTCATAATATGTATTTCTTTTTATATACTCCTAGACTCTAATAGGTAATATTTTACATATATTTTTATATTTGTCTTGAGACAAATGAAATGGGTCTTTGGTATGTTTACTTTTTTCCCTCTATAATTTTATAAAGTTTTTGTGCTGAGGTTATAATCATCTTATAAATAAATTGCAACAGCTTTCCCTCTCTAAATGATTCAGAATACTTGGAATTATCTGATTATTAAAATTTCTTAGATAAAGCTCAGCTTCGAAACTATCTGGCAGATCTATTATCTTTTGTAATTGGTTTAAGTTTCCTAATTCTTGGGTTAGAGCTGATGGTTTATATTTTGCTATGAATAATTTATTTTGAACTGAATGAAAAGGAAAATGCAACTTATCATAATTTATGGAATACAGCTAAAGTAGTACTTAAAGGACTATTTATGCCATTAAAATCTTTTATTAGAAAAGAATAAAACTCTTCAATAATTACTCTAAGCTTCCACCTAACAAACTAGAGAAAGAAGAGCAAATACCAACAAAAAGCAAACAGTAAGATGGAAATAATAAAGAGCAGAAATCAATGAATTTGAAAACAGAAAAAGAATAGAGAAAAATTAATTAAGCTACAAACTGTTTTTTAAAATATCAATGCAATTTATAAATCTTTAGCTGGTCTGACCAAGAAAAAAGAGAGAAGGCAAAAATTATTGATTCTAGGAATGAAACAGGGGACATCACTGTAGACCCCACAGATATTTAAAAAAAAAAAAACCCATAAAACTAAGTGAATACTATGAAAAATCATATACACATACATTTGACGTCTAAAATGAAATTGACCAAATTCTTGAAAGATGCAAATGATTAAAACTCAATTAAAAATTAGAGAACTGAAAGACTCTTATATCTATTAAAGAAATTAATACTGTAGTTAAAATCCTTCCAACAACAATAAACAAAAAAATTCCAGGCCCAGATAGTGTCGCTAGTAAATTCAATCAAATATTTTAGGATAAAAGGAACACCGTTTAACTCATTTTGTACAGTCAGCATAATGTAATTTTAAAATTGGACGAGACATTATAAGAGGAGAAAAATGGAGACCATGGTCCCTCATTAACATAGATACAAAAACCATCAACAAAATATTAACAAATCAAATATTGAGATTCATAAAAGGGATAACACATCACAACCAAGCGGGGTTTATCTTTGGAATGCAAAAATGGTTTGCTACATTAACATACTAAAGAAAAATTATGATTATCTCAATAGATGCAGAAAAAAAGCATTCAACAAAATTCAACATCCATTCATGATAAAGATTCTAAATAAACTTGAATAAGAAGAAAACTAACATACCTTATGAATAAAACTTATATAAATCCTACAGTAATATCAATATTTAATGGTGAAAGCTAAATGTTTTCACTCCAAGATCAGAAACAAGGTAAAGATGTTCTCTCTCACTATTCAACACTGCACTGAAGTCTTAACAAGTAAGGTAAGAAAAGAAAAAAAAGGTATATGGATTAGAGAGAAAAAAGTATATAGATTGGAAAGAGAAAACAAGTATACAGATTGGAAAGAAAGTATACAGATCTATAATCACAGATCTCAAGATTCATGTAGAAAAACTCAAAGAACCTACAAAGAAAACCCCTCTTAAAACTATAATTGATTTTTTAAAGATACAGTTCAATAAACAAAACTCAATTATATTTCTATATGCTAACAGTGAATAATTGGAATTTAAAATAAAAAAAAGCTATTTATAAGTACCACAAAAAATTGGAGAACTCACACTATTCTACTTTAAAACTTAATTATAGAGATAAATAATCAAACCAATGTGGTACTGGTGGAAGGATATACACATAGATCAATGGAACTGAAGAAAGCCCCCAAATAGAACTATATAAATATAGTCAACTAATTTCTGACAAAGAAAATTTAATAGAGAAAGAATAATAGTCTCAGGAACTGGTGCCAAACAATTGAATATTTATGTGCAAAACAATGAATCTTGACCTAAATTTTATAAACTTTATGTAAAAATTAACTCAAAATGGATCTAGATCTAAATGTAAATGATAAAATGTTATAACTTATAGGAAACATCATAGGCTAAAATCTGCATGATCTTGATTAGTAGAGTTTTAAAATAAAACATCAAAAGCAGGATCCATAAAAAAATTTAATATCAAAATTAAGAACTTTTGCTCTTAAAAGACAATATTAAGGAACCAAGAGGACAAGCCACACTGCGAGGAAAGTATTTTCAAATTATATATCTTCCAAAGGACTGACATCTAGAATATATAAAGATTTCTCAAAATTTATCTGTAAGTAAACAACCCAATTTTTAAAAATAGGCAAAACAACTGAACAGACTCTTTACCAAAGAAGATATATGGATGGCAAATAAGCACATAAAAAGATGTTCAACATTATTAGCCACCAGGGAAATACAATTAAAGCCACAATGAGATACTCATACATCTAATAGAATAGCTAAAAACTAAAACAAAATAAAACTAACAATATAAATTGTTTCTAAAGACTCAAAGCAACTGAAACGTACATTGCTGATGGACATGAAAAATGGTTCAGTTGCTGTGGGGGCTGTTTCTCATAATGTTAAACATACTTACCATGTGTGCCAACAATTACCCAGAGAAATCAAAACTATATTCACACAGAACCTGTATGCATATGTTTACAATAGCTTTATTCATAATTGAATACAACTGAAAACAACCCAGGTGTCCTTCAACATGAAAATAGATAAACAAATTGTGATATATCCATACAACAGAATATCAACAATGAAAAGGCATGAACCATTGATTCATCTAACAGCATAAATGAATCTTAAATGTATTTTGTTAAGTCAATGAAGTGAGACCCAAAAGACTACACATTGAATTTGTTACAGGAGTATGGGTGAGCAATTCTGAAACTATTTTACAAATGTTATTTTACGAATAAGTAAACATACTATAGATGATGAAAGGCAGGTTTCTCATTGTTGGGGAAAGAAGTTATAAGCAAATTGGGAATGCTAGAATGAATCCTCTAGTGCTGGACTAGAGTTGAAGGTTTTTAGAATAACTCATGTTTTAAAATATGTGTGTGTGTGTGTGTGTGTGTGTGTGTGTGAAAAGTACATATACAGTGAAAACTGTTCACTCAAAAACTAGTATGTAAATGTTTATAAAAGCTTTACTCATGATCACTGAAAATTGGAAATAACTGAAGGGTCCCTCAATGAGTTACTCTATCTATCTGTCTGTCTGTCTATCATCTCTTTATCTATCCTCTATCTATCATCTATCTATCTATCTATCTATCTATCTATCTATCTATCTATCTATCTATCTATCTATCTATATCTAAATATAGGTGTGTAGGTAGGTTAGTTAGTACTTATGTATAAGTTTTCTAGCTCTGTCTAGAAGCAGAGATATCCTAGTAACAACAAGTGCACTTAGTGCTCAGATTTTGGTTTTTAAATGCCATTCTCCAACAAAAGGAAGCAGGGCTCCTTGGAGCAGTGGTAAAATACAGGGATTGGGTAGAGAAAATATAAGATAAATATCTTGTTATGTTAGAAATTAAGAAAATGCTAAAATTAAAAAAAATAGACTCATGTCAAAAGGACACAGAAGCCAACCTGGAAGAGCTCCCAACAGCCAAAGATGGAACAATTTGAGCAAAAATGATAGTATTGGATTATAACTCACAGAATAAAATAAATATCCAGTGCCCCATGCTGATACAAATAAGTGATTGAATAAATAAATACATGGGAGGAAAAGGACAACTTTTTATAGAGGAATTTGAAATAATAAATGTAAAAGTAATGAGATAAAAAATCACCACTAGAACACCACAATAATAATTACTGTAGGCACGATCCTCCAATGAATGCTAAAATTAATGGGTAAAATTTTAAGGAGAAACAGGTTTTTGCATAAGCCTCGAACCATCTCCCTTCCCAAATATTTATTAATTTTAAAGAGAAAAAAGTAACATCGGAGAAACCTGTCAGACACCACCTTAACCAAGTGATCAAGGTTAACATCCCATTAACAAGACAGATCAATATCATGTACCCACTGACATGATCCACTGAGAAGGGCACATCGCCTTTGCGGTAGCCTTTCCCCAAATCCATAACTTCAACCTAATCATGAGAAAACATTAGACAAACTCAAATTGGGAGCCTTTCTACAAAATACCTCAAAAGCATTAAGGTCAGAACAGACAAGGAATGACTGAGAAACTATCACAGACTGAAGGAGACTAAGGAAATTCAACAACTAAATACCCATGTGGTCTCCTGAATTAGATGCTGAAACAACATTAGTGGAAAAACTGGTGGAATCTCAATAAAGCCTGTAGTTGAGTTGAGAATTGTGCCGAAGTTAATGTCTTATTTTTGATAGTTGTACCATGGTCATGTAGAGAAAGCTGGATGAAGGGTAGACAGTAACATTCTGTACTATGTTTGTAATTCTTCTCTAAGTCTAAATTTTTTCACACTAAAATGGTAAAAATAAAATAAGTAAAGAATTTATATATATATTTATCTAACTGACGCATTGTTTGGTGTATATAGCTTTATGAATCTTTATTGTTTTTAAAAATTTTATCTTTATCATTATATAATATACTTTTTTTATCCTGTTTAATGTAATTATTCTTTATATTCAACCATGTTTGTTTGGTTGAATATAATATTTGTTTTCATTTGCCTTGAGTTATTTTCACCTCCCTTTGCCCTGCAAATATTCTTTATTACTAAAAAGTAATAAGCTAATATTATTTTTTAAATTGAAAAATATTATAAAACAAAACAAAACAAAACAAAAAGTAAAGGGCTTTGTTTTGTTTTGGTAGTATCTATCTATCTCCTAATAGGAAAATTTTGCTTATTCACATTTGCAATAAAAACTGATGTACTTAATTTTATTCCTTCTAACTTTATGCATACTCTATTTACTTGTTTTCTCTTTTTACTGTTTGTTATTAGTTTTAATTTGGTCAGATTACTATTTATTCTTTTTTGTCTGCTAATTTATAAATTCTATCATATACTTTTATTGCACTTCTCTGATACCTATAATCAAACATGTATTTCTCTATACAGTTCTGTGGATAACAATTCTTTCTGCCAACAATGTATTCATTTCTCCCACTGTCCTCCCCGCAGTATGAAGAGACCTTTAGAATAAGTTTTATTTCTTTAGTTCCCCCTTCTAGATGAGGTCAAGTTAGAGTGCTTTTACTCCCATGCTTCAACTCCAATTCTTAGGTTTTACTGAGATAGTCTAATGCTTTTAGTTCCAGATTTTAATTATATTTTCTCTTGAAGTATGTCTTTCTTTTTCTTTTTGAAAATCCTGATTTGGTGGTTATATTACAAATATTACCAGTCATTCTATAATTCCCCATTTAAATTAAACTATAAACATGATATGGTTCATTGCTCACCACTCCTCATGTCTCTCTTCTATGTCTTCCCTTTTTGAGAGTTTCTGTTCTGTTCATTTGTTTGGCTGGAATTCTTCCTCAAACATTTTCTTAAGATTGTTATGCAGGCAGTGTCTACTCTGAATTATTGCATTTACGCATATATTTTTCTTTCACCCTAATAGGTAAATGATATCTTGGTTAGGGTTAGAATCCCTGGGTTGCAGTTATTTTCTCTCATGATCTACAGATATTATATACCTATCTCTGCCTTCCAGTCTGATCTACTCTGATTCTTTTTATATTGTAAGAAATTTGTTCTGTTTGGAAGTTTGTAAGATGTTCTCATTATCTCTGAAGTTCAGGACTTTTTCTGGAATGTGCCTGAGTGCATCTTTCTTCATCAATCTTGTCTGAAACTTGGATTTCTGGATTCAGTCTATGGGTTATAGTCTATGTTCAGCTCAGATTTTTTTCCTATTATTTGCTTAATTATTGCTTCTCCATGTGTTCTTTTTTCTCCATCTGGAACTCTTATTATTTTCATGTTAGGGCTTCTGGTTCTCTACTCTGAGTCCTTATCTTTACCCTCTCTATATTTTTGTTCTGTGTGAGATATTCCTTCTATTTGCTCTTTTAGACTACTAATTTGGGTATCAATAGTGATCATACTTCTAATTCAGTTCATCTCAATATTTTTAATTAATATCTTATTTTTATTAATTTATTTCACTTCTGTAAATAAATATCTCTAATTGCTGTGTGTTTTTCGTGCAGGTATCATTTGACTCAACCAGTAATTCTATTTAACTAGAACTTCCTGTTTTGGACTTTTGGCTTATTTTTTTGTTTTGTTTTGTTTTGTTTTAATCCATCTATCTACTGAGTCTACCTAAATGTATTGTTAGTTTTCTTTGCCTAGTCTTTGAAACTTAGATCCAGCTGGTGATCCTAAGTTTTAGCAATCTCAGGACTGATGAACTAATGATGTAGCATAAAGCAAGTGGTCAATCTTTGGTTGATGTACCAAGATAAGACCTTTTTTCTTTCTGATCTATTCATCTCAGAGACTAGAGTTCTTCAGTTTTAGGGGAGCCCTCAGTCATCTTTGCCATGGAGTTAGGTAGGACCTGCCAGAAATACTCACATAAGCTGATGCTCCCCTTTCTTAAGAAGTTATGTAGATTTCTAAGGGTCTTTTCTGATTCTCTACTCATGACTCCCTCATCACTAGTTCTCAGGCTCTTATTAAGCCTACTAAAGAAAAAGTCCTACTCATGCACTCTAATTGGTCTGGTAGAACATGAACCTGGTTCACATCTACTAATCTCCATCTATCCGCTGGCCCATTAAAGAAGAAAACCGGTCGACAAATTGGAGTTAGGAAGAGGGGCCAGCCAAAATTATCTGCAGACATATCCTTTAAGAATTACTTCTCAAAGAGAAAGGAGGAGAAAATAAAAAGAGAAAAAAAAATTAAGAATTAACACTCAGTTCCATGCACAACTGACAAACACACCAGGCCATTCTTTTATGCTCAACTTATTCAATAGAACATCACATTCCAAGAACAGGAGGACTTAACTTCTCAGAACCCATCTGGTAGAGGCAGATTGGACAAAAAATTATCTTTCTAGATAACATTATTCATTGTTATTAATCACTGCCCTGATGATGATGGCAAATAGGTTTAATCTTGTTTGTCAATTCTGATTGATTAATCTGCCAGCAAATATTTACTGAACACAAAGACAGTTCCCGGTACTGTCCTAGGTACTAGAGATACATCAGTGAACTTGAATCCTTTGGTAACTTTTTTCAGAAACTCTGTAGTAAAGAGCTTTTAAGACAAAATCTGAGCTGAGAAACAGAGTGCTGAAGTTAATTAATGGCATGTGGCATGGGCAGAGAATTTGAACACAGCAGCATATCTATTAGTATTTGTTATCCATGCCTTAGAATAACACTTATTTTATCTCTGGGTTGAGGTAGAATATATCTTTCTATTTTACTTTGAGACTTTCTTTTTGCGACTCGCTGAAATTTTTCTGACTCTGGGATATCTAACAAATTTTGTATTATATTTGGATCTACAGACCTTCTAGTCTCCATCATAGTGGCTGCTATATGTCTCATCTTTTCAATTTTACTACAAAAGCACTTCTCTAAAGGAGTTTAGGACCTTTTCTTTGAGCACAACTGGGGGACTTAAGCTCTATTGTCCCTTAAGCTATAAGGGACAATATATTATAGATCTTTGGCAATACCAATTATGTCATTTTAAAGTTAAAAAAGGAGTAATTTCCTGTTCTTAAAGGAGAAAGCATTCCTCTCCCATAAAGTATTTTGAGTCATTATTGCTGTTGAACTGGAGAGTGTCTCCTTAAATTTTATGCCGTAAGAACTTAACTTATCTCACCTTAGTACAAGCCCTAGTTGTCATCCTCTGTAAGTAACTGTTCTTTTCTCTCTGGCTCTATTAAACATCCTCTCTTATTCTGTAGTTTCACTGTAATGTGTCTAAATATAGAATAGTTTTTATTTATTCTGAATATCATAATTCTTGTCTCTCATCAATGTAGAAAAATTTTCTTCTACCTTTTAATATTGCTTCTTCTCCATTAGCTCAGTTCTCCCCTTCTGGGACTCTGATTTAATGTGTGTTATTTCATCTCTTTGCCTCTCTCAACTGCCTTCTAGATCATTTTTTCAGATTCATCTTTCAATTCATCAATTCTTTGGATAACCATATCTAATTGGCCTTTTAAGCAATTCATTTATTATTTTTAAACCTCAATTTTATATTTCTATTAAAGAAGCCCAAGAAGATGGCAGGATTTAAAGAGAATCAAATAGAGCCTCCAGTAATAGAGGCTCTATTTGATTCTCTTTAAATCCTGCCATCTTCTTGGGCTTCTCTTTGATAGTCATAGGTTAAATTTTCTCTTTTATTTAAGTATTTTATTTGTGTCTGGTTATTAGGAAATCAGGTCTTTGTGGTCTCATTTTGCTACTTGTGGATCAAGTGAGAAACCTTTCACTCATGGAGCCTTGTTTTCTCCTGAGTCTTATTTTTTAACTGTTTGTTTATATTTATTGAATTTTATATGGAGAGTTATTTTAGATGTGTTCTTTGACAGAATGTCTTGACACATTACCAACCAGAGAGCACTTTCAATTAAATGCTTAGTTTAGACTTTGAGGTTCACATATGTAATGTATATTTTGGTTCATGAATGGACCAGTTTATGTTTATAAATCCCCAAGAAAAATATCATATTCTCTTCATTTAGAGCTAAGGAGAGTTTCTTTTTTGTCTCCTTTTGTAGGACAAGTTCTCCTCACCTCTCAAATTGTCTTTTCCCTGAGGGCTATTCTTTGAGAAACACAATTTTAGGCAGAGAACTCTGATCTGACTTCCCACCTTGTACTGACCTTAAGCTTTGTTTTCAGATCAGCTCTTGAAAATTGAAACTCTAATTTGTCTGGAATAAACAGATATCTCAGGGTAACCATTGGCTCATTGCTTTATTATTTTTTTAGCCTTAAGTATTTTCCTTCCATTTTTCAAACTTAGGTATGGATTAAACCTACGTATAGTTAAACATTTTATTCAGAATTTTCACGTATTTTTCACGAGAGGGGTTTTCCAAATATTTTAGTTCACTATATAGCCAAAAACAGATGTCTTCATCATGTTTATATCTATTTTCACTTGTCATTCAGATGTCACATCTGTATACAATTGATCTACTTATTCATTTTTATGGATAATCAGACCTCTTAAATTATGGTCTTTTAAAAGAATCAGCTTCCTTTCGGCCCATGCCCACACCTTTCTCCTTCTTTACACCTCCAACCACTGAAATTTATTAATTAAAGCAAATCTAAACAGAACATAGCTATGTCTTCCACCAGAGAGGTAAATGCTTATAAAATATCTTATGCTATGGAAGAAAAAAAAAAAAGATGCATCTTTATATTTAAAATACTTTCTTAAATAAATAAGTACGAACATAAATAAATAAACATTTTCTTTTTTCCAGCTCTGCTTCCAGCGTAACGATGGTAAAGGGGCAGATCACAGCTCTTGTAAATCAGAATAGTCCAATATAGAATCTGACTACTTAAGAAATAATCATTATAATTTTAGCATACAACATACATCTATTCAGCAGACAGTTGCCAAGCACCTACTAGGTCCCTACCATGCTAAGAACCAGGGATAACACTGCAAATGAGGCCCACCTAACCCCTAAGATGATGCTGAACATGCGCAGTGTGAAATACTAACATGCACACAAACAAAATCAGTCCATGTAGGGCCCTGTCCCACAGCACTTCCACCAAGTTTAGCTCCTGAGTATTCTTCCCTTTATTTCTTTCCTTTCCTTTCCTTTCCCTAATAAGCAACCTTAATAGTGAAAAATCTGGGAGGACCTTAACTCTCCCTGTAGCCGAAAGATTAAATAAAGTATACACAATAGCCAACAAAACTCAGCAAATCCCCCAGTTTTGCCCTTTTGAAGAGAAATCACTTTCTCCTAAAGAAAGAGGAATTTCAAGTTATAGTCATTAAAAATGGCTGGCTGACACAGTTTGTATTTTTGAGAAAGTCCATCTGTTTAATATAATGCACTGTTCAATTTAAAAGAAGTGGTCCCTTATTAGAGATATGATTTATTCTTAGATAAATCACTGATTTATGGCTCACTGGGGTATATATTTAATACTGTCAAAAAAAATGAAAGGACACCCCAAACTATCTGCAGTGCCACAGCTACTCGTTCTGAAAAGGATCTAAGGCAGCTGAGACCCCTGGGTGTTAAATGTAATCTTTGCCTGGGATAAAAGCACAGAGAATTGCTGATCTTTATAAAAAGATCTATCTCTACCCACCGCCTTCTTCCTCTCTCCTCTACCGGAGTGCAGTTCATCGTGAGAAAGCTCAGAAATGAAAATTAAGGAGGAAAATGGGTTGTGTTTGTGTCATTTAAAAAAAATCTGCAGCCAGACAGGGCTCTTTTTTAATGCTTGCTAGAGAAAAGTTCATCACTGAAACAAATATAGCTTCTTGATGGTAATGGATAAAATTGACTAGAGAAATAATGGGAAACCTATAGAAAAACAGGAAATATGTTTCCCCAATCTTAAACTGTTATCGTCAATTGAATGAAATGTAGTACTGGCTGCCAAAAATAACTACATAAAAAACTCATGTACCGCCAATTTCCAATTCTTAGAGTCAGAACTTATGCCTTTATTTTCGCTCTGAGATTTCATCCACTTTTATCTGCACAGATTTGATGTTGATGACTTTTAGATCTACAACTTCTATCCTGACCTCTCACCTTCACAGAACACCCCATTTTAAGGCCTCTTAATAGTTTCCACTTCGGTACTCAACTGTCACACCAAATTCAATAGGACCAAAACACAGCCTTACCCCTTTTCTTCATTTTCTTTCAAATTGAATTCCTTTCCAACTTTTTTACTCAAAGGCAGCAGAACCCTTCTAGTTTCCCAGCTGAGAAAAATTTTTAGACACCTTTCACTTTAGTCTTTTCATTCAACCTCTGTGTCCAATTTGTCACAAAATCTGAAATGCCCCTTGGCTATACCCCTTACTCTCTAGCACCCTAGGAAGCTTGCACCACCACCTCAGGCCTCAATTTTAAAGGCTTCTTTGTGGAGTTCGCTGGCTACAGCTGTCTCACTCTGTGTCTTCCAGTTCATCCTTCTGAGTTTAACTCCAAGAACCACATTAAAGAGCTTCTGCCTTCTTGCTCCAACATTAAATCCTGCTTTCTCCATCATCACATTTATTGCCACTCCTGCCTTTTTTGCCCATTTTGCTTTCTTTCCTGAGACTGTCAGCCCTCCCATTTCCCAGTATCTGCCTACCTAAATGCAGCTCACCCTTCAAGTTCATGTATGTCAATTTAGTTAAAAATAAGTTTCATTTATCGTGTATTTTAAAATGAAAAAATTAACTCCCCTCTCTCACTCTGCTCTAATGCCAAACCCTCAGAGGCTGGGCAGAGCCATATCTTTATTTTCGAGTTCTAGCTTCCTCTAAAGATGATGCAATTGTGTCTATTACAAACTTTCTCTCTGTTACTATACTGATATCTGATATAACATAATGATCTTATTTTGCAGCATGTTAATGATTACATTGAGCTTACAACAGACCCTCCTATTACCAGGAAACATCTCAGACCATGAAGCAGGGGGATTAGGAATAATTTTAAATAGTATTTTTTTAAAATCTTTATAAACCTCCTTTATCATATCTGTCATATGCTGCAAGTGGACAAAGGGTCAGTTTAGATGGTTTTGGCTTTCCATGGGGGACCACACCTGTGCAGGTGGCATTGCGGCTGCCTTTTCTGACTGGATCACCTACTGGGAAGGGAACAGCAAACCGTGGATGGAACAAAGTCTGTATGAGGGGAAAGAGGGGGAGTGGAGGGCAGACTAAGAGAAAAAAAAAAACTGCATTCAATCTTTTCAAATACTTAAAAGTGGCAGATAAAAAGAAAAGGCGCTGCTCCCATGATGGTTCTGATAAGAAATGTAGAAAAGCCATCGCATTAGAGGTGAGAAGCAAGGGGATGCAACTTGGAGAGCAAGGATGTCCCACAGTGAGACCAGCAGGAGGCAAGAGAGGCAGGAAAGAAAGCCCTGCAGACCCCACCACTGTGCCTGAGCCTGGTATGGGGCATTTGGGACCCTGGCAGCCCCAAGTAGCCTTTGCTAGGCCACGCTTTTACAAACATCTCATATTGGTCTCAGGAGCAGCTTCTAGATGAGAAATCAAAAGATAAATTCAGGCATCAGAAGCAGGCGAGGATTTTGAAACATCTAGCCATCTGTGCTGGAGGGTTAGTAGCTCTTCATTGTCTTTTGGAGATGGGCAACTCAGTTAAACTAATAATTAATGTTCAGTTGGTGTAAGACACTGTGCTGATGGTGTACTGGAGACAAAGGCAAATAATTCATTTTTAAGAATTATTTCACACTAGGTACAATTATTTCCACCTATTCCATATGGTTTGTGACCTTCCTTTTATCTTTACTTTAACCATGACACTTATCACTCATGGGAATATTTTTGAAATCTAATGTTTCCTCAAAAAGAATTTTAAATAAGCATATCAATAAAGACTAAATGAACATATATGAAGAGAACCAAGCAAGACATAATCTTTGCCTTAGGAAACTTGCACTGGATTGAGGGTGGCAGGTGGGGAAGCTGTGATAAGATGGTCATGGTGGTCGCTTACAGGAAAGAGGGAAGTTAGACCGTGCCCTTCACCTAGACAGCAGCTGCACCCTAACCTGTCTCCTTCTTGTGAACTGCAGCAGGCTCCTCCATTACATATTTTAGAAAACATTTTTTGTGGGATCAGTTACTAGTTAACTGATTACTAGTCATATACATTGACCACTTACTGGCTATTGGTCAAACGAATTGGCCAGCTGATGATTTTGGCTCCGATGGCAATCAACTCCAATGCTACCTTTCTTATAAATTCATATCCATTCTTTCTTTCACTTACATATCCTCGCAAAACTTACTAAGAAAAGTCACCATCATATCCTTATTTAGTTACTTCATCTGCACTTAAAACTTACTTTGTTGCTGTTGTTATGTAGCCATCTATTTATATGTGGTATTATTTAGAGTTGGTCAAATCTAAGAACATTCTCATCAAAAGCTAAGAGGCAAGAGATTGGTTAGGAATGAAATCTCTGTTCATACAATAGCTTTAACAGGACAATCTGGGGATCCTTATTATGATCTAATTGGTAACAACTTTCCAGGGACATAGCCTATCAAATATGCAAGGTGTTTATTTTAGAAAAGTGACTCAACGTCAAAAGATATCCCATATACTAGATAAGTAAATAAAACAAGGTGTATTAAAAAGACAATACCTGGGTGAAATAAGAAGACAAAAAAAGAAATTCTAGTTATGAAATGTAGGAAATCATCTAGAAGCAAGAAAATAGGAAATCGAAACACAAATTCATTTTCCATAAAACTAGAAAACAACTGAAATCTCCAATCACGACATATAGGAAAATAACGCCAAAGCCGTAAAAGTCAAATGCAGATGTATAAGGAAACCAAGAGAGGATTCTGATGTTTGCAGGCCTCAGACAAAAATAACAGAGGTTATTTCTCCAAAGTAGATGACATACCCTCTATCACAAGCCCTTGTTTAGAACATTTAGAATGAATGTGCAGAGTGATGACAGAGCTTTCCTGAGCCAGATCTGGCTTCAAGTTCTTTTTTTTTTTGGGGGGGGGGGTGATGCCATGGAGTTCTGGGCCACAGCCAGGGCACAACATCCTAGGACCTGGCACCACATGGCCCCAAGAAGCAGGGAAAGGATTGTACAGGCAAGCTATATTTGTAAGATAGATATAAATTGTCACTGAAGTGAGGTGAAGGAGAGAAACTCAATGAGCAGCCTAGTAGTACTAGTCTTCACTGGCTGAGAGGACGAAAGCGTTCTCAGACCCAATCTTGCCTCATAGGGGAATTCATACAAGCCTGGGAAATAGTCCAGGAACTTTCCTTATGCAAAATTCTTGCAAATTTGTATATAGAAAAGTCTTCATATTTAAGATAAGTATTATATAAAGAGAACTTGAATAAGACCTAAGTAGAAACGGTACAAAGGAGAAGGGGGGCCAAAGAAAAGAATAAAAACAAAAGCAAAAATACAGTAAAACTTTGCCACAGCGTAGAATGAAAATAGTGACTAGTATGTAGGCAAGAATTAAATTCTTAAAGAGACCCAACGCTCTATAAAGTAATAGCACAAATAAAGATGCAAGGGCTCAGGGACGAAATTGAATGTAATTGTTAGAACTTGGTAATTAAAAGAAAGGGAAAAAAACCAATCCCCGCTGGCTAAAGTAGAAGGGCTATCAAGGCAGAGTTGAATGCGGCAGGAAGAGAGGGAAGCCCCACTGGACCTACCTCATCAGAAGTAGCAACTTTGAGAGCTCTAAAGCCTGTGGAATAGAATGAAGGGAAGCACCTGAGCCAGGAGTGGCCAGAGGGTCATTATTTTGGTATTTAAAAAAAAAAAAAATCTGAAATTGGAATCATTTACTCTTGAGATTAACATTAATATGCAACTATGCATTTATTGAAAAAATCTTATGCTAAACAAAACTCTGCTCTAGTGAAAGATTACATTGTATTTGAATTTCAAATCAAACAAACATATGTTTAAAAAGTGTTCTTCTATACTTTCATATTCCTCAAAAGGTAAAATAATATGACGGTCAGCAAGAAAAAGCTTTGATTGCAAGAAAATTCTTATTCTAGCTCAAAGATTTTCAAAATAAATGAGATATAGATATGATAGTATTAAAATTGATGCAGGTAACGCTAATCAAGACACTTTCTCTGAATTTTATGAAATAAAAACAACAAAAAAGAAAAACCATAAGTCCTGTCTTGGAAAAAACTGTAGTTTTTCGACTGATTTAAAACAACTGCAGTTAGTTTCACTACTGTCTAGAATGTAGAAAGTGAAATCGTGTGTCATTCCCACCCTATCAGCTCAAAAAAGCCTGATAAACAACAGAATCATAGCTTTTCTTTAACCCAGCAGAGAACTGAGATCTTGGGTTAACAAGTGGGCAGAAATCCAAATAAAAATGGGCACATCTAAGGAAAAATAGACATGAATGCTGGCTCACCTTTGGCAGAGCGCAGGGAAAAGGGAGACCAGGAACCATCTAAGAGGGTAAAAGAATGTAGTGTGAGCTAGCGTGAGAGTATAGAATCCCTAGGAACTGTAAATATAAATGGAGACCACACCCCCTCGTAAACTATTCTCCAGACTTTCACTGGGTCATACACGCGCCTTGCCGCAATAGCTGCCACCACCACACACACACACACACACACACACAAAACAAGGAGGAGCAAGATCTAAGATGGGAGAGAGCTTCCCTCCCATGGCACAGGCCTGAAGGAGGGGTGTGGCTGCAACTGCAGGAAGCACAGGAAGCCCTACCTGAGCCCCTCCTACTGCCTTAAATTGAGAATGGAGGGAGGATAATAGAATACGCTCCTTTACTTGTGCAGAAGGAGCAGTCAAGAGTTCTGATGATTATGAATAAAGCTGCCATATACATTTGTGTACACGGTTTTGCATGAACATAAGTTTTCGTTTCTCTTTGGTAAATATCTACTAGTAGGATGGCCGGATTATATGTAAGAGTATGTTTAACTTTTCAAGAAACTGCCAAACTGCCTTCCAAAGTGTCTGAACCATCTTGTTTTCTCACTACAATGGATGAGACTTCCAGTTGCTGAATACCTTCTGTAGCACTTGATATTGTCAGGGGTTTTGTTTTTGCCATTGCTGTTGCTTTAATTTTAGGCGTTCTAATGGGTTTGTTGTGGTATCTAACTGTGGTTTTATTTTACATTCTTCTAATAGCTAATGTTGTTGAGTATCTTTTTAATGTGTTTATTTTCCATTTTAGTTTTTCTTCAGTGAATTAACTGTTCATATCTTTGCCTCATTTTTAATTGGGTTGTTTTCTTAGTGGTTTGAAGGTTCTTTATATACGTACTGTGGATACTAGTTATTTATCTGATAATGTGTTTTACAAAGGTTTTTTCTAAGTCTACAGCTTGTCTTTTCATGATCTTAATAGTGTCTTTTGAAGAGCAGAAATTTTAAAATTTTGATCAAGTCCAATTTATCATTTTTAATCTTTTATGGATCATGCTTCTGTGGCTGTCTCTAAGAAATCTTTGCCTAACTCCAGTTAACTAAAATGTTCTTGCTATATCTCCTTTTAGAAGTTTTGCAGATTTTGGAAGTTGTATAGGTTTTACATTTAAGTCCATTATTTATTACCTGTTAATTTTTATAATTAGTGTCATCAATGTGATCAATTGTGCGTTCATTTTTTTGCATACTGAAATTCAATTTTTTCAAGCACCAGTTTTTGGAAAGACTATCTTTTCTCCATTGAATTTCCTTTGCATCTTTTTCTGATGTTATTTCATTGTTCCTAAGGATAGAAAAAAGAGAACTTCCAATTTCCAGATTAATTTTATGAAGCTAATACACCGCTGATAGCAAAATCAAAAATTACAACCCTCAAATCATTCCACAGACCAGTTTCACTTAATATTGATATAAAAATTCTACATAGGATTCTTCATATAGGGTTATTTTAGAAATGCAAAGGCAGCTTAGTATTAGGATATCTAAAAAACATAATTCACTTTATTAACTGATCAGAAAAGAAAAAATACCATCAGAAATAAATCACTCCAACTGACTTTAAAAACATCACACTGTATCTGTTCATTCCTTTTGGGATATCCCCTAATTATTAAAAAAAAAAAAAAAA